>NW_027140872.1:705000-828184 GCF_036365525.1 Heterodontus francisci
GTGGTCTCACCAATGCCCTCTATAGCTGAAGCATAGCATCCTTACTTTTGTATTCAATTACCCTTGCGATAAACGATAACATTCTATTAGCTTTCCTAATTACTTTCTGAACATGCATACTAACCTTTTGTGATTCATGCACACGGACACCCAGATCCCTCTGCATCGCAGAGCTCTGCAATCTCTCACCATTAGATAATATGCTTCTTTTTTGTATAATTCCTGCCAAAATGGACAATTTCCCAATACCCACATTATACCCCATTTCCCAGGTCTTCACGCACACACTTAACCTATCTATATTCATTTACAGCCTCCTTATGTCCCCGTTACATGTTACTTTCTTACTCATATTTGTGTCATCAGCAAATTTAGCAACCATGCCTTCGGTCTCTTCATCCAAGTCATTTATATAAACTGTACAAAGTTGAGGTCCCAGCACTGATCCCTGTGGCACACCACTCGTTTCATCTTGCCAACCACAAAATGACCCATTTGTGCCTACTGCCTGTTTTCTGTTAGCTAACCAATCTTCTATCCATGCCAACATGTTACCCGTTCACCATGAGCTTTTATTTTCACAAAACCTTTGATGTGACACCTTATCAATTGCATCCTGGAAATCTGTGTACAGTACATCCACCGGTTCCCCTTTCTCCACAGCACATGTTCCCTCTTCAAAGAACTCCAACAAATTGATTAAACATGATTTCCCTTTCATAAAACCATTTTGATTCTGCCTGATTGCGTTGATTTTTTCTAAGTGCCGGCTACACTGTCTTTAATAATAGCTTCTAACATTTTACCTCAGACAGATGTGATGCTAACTTGCCTGTAGTTTCCTGTTTTCTGTTTCCCTCCCTTTCTTACTAAAGGAGTTACATTCCCAATAAAGGAGTTGCATACAGAGTGAAGTAACTCGGTACAGGTTAAAAGCCCTGTATGTTGAAATGATGAGTAATGTAGCTGGACAGTTAGGGATTACTATCCGTCCAAAAGGTAGGAACCCGAAATCCTAAGACTTTTGGCCAACCATATTTCACTTGAAGCTGAAGACTCAAACAGGGTTAGAATCACTAACAGATAGAGTAATGTTAGCTAAGGTAGAACTAGAACAGAAGAGACTAGAATTAGAATTCCAGAGAGAGCGAGAAAGAACAGAGTGAGTGTCAAGAAAGGGAAAAAGTCAGAGTGTTCCAGAAGGAGAAGGAGGAAAGGGAGTTAAGGCAGCTCAAACAACTAGAGGAAGACCCATACACCCAGTGAAGGCACAGCTAGTGTGGGAGCTGCCCCTAGCTCAGGACCATGTGCTGATCTCTTAAAGTTCTCCCAGTTCATGACAAAGTTCAATGAGGAGGATGTGGCAGAATTTTTCGTCACTTGTGAAAAGCTTGTAAAGCAACCGAAATGTCCGGCAGAGAGCTGGACACTGTTTTTACAAAACAAAATAACAGGAAAATCCCATGAGATTTATTCACTGTTGCCAGATGAAAGTTCATCAGATTATGAGATGACTAAAATTGCTATCCTGGGTGTACATGAAATAGTACTGGAAGTGTACCATCAAACATTCCAAACCCTCCGAAAGCAGCCTGACTAAACTGACCTCGAGTTTGAAAGAGTTAAGCTGCTTCCGAACATAGGGACATTGGAGCTGGAGAAGGCCATTCAGCCCATCGAGGCTGCTCCACCAATCAAATGACCATGTCTGATCATCCACTTCAATGCCTTTTTCACACATAATCTCCATATCCCAGTTTTGTCTTTTGCAGATAGAAATCTGTCAATCTATACTTTAAACATACTCAACGACTGAGATTCCACATCCGCCTGCGATGCAGAATTCCAAAGATTCAGAAACCTCTGAGTCAAAGTTTTCTCCTCACCTCTGTCCCAAGTGGCTTCCCCCTTATTTTGAAATTGTATCCATTAGTTCTGGACTCCGCAAACAGGGGAACTTTCGTAAATGCATCTACGATATCTGTCCCTTTAATTATTTCGTACGTTTCAATGAGATCCCGACACATTCTTTGAAATTCTCGAGAATGCAGGCCCAGTTTCCCCAATCTCTCTTCATAGAACAGTCCCGCCATCCCGGGAACAAGTCTGGTGAACCTTCATTGCACTCCCTCTATGGCAATAATATCCTTCCTTACATAAAGTGACCCAAAATGTACACAATATTCTAGGTATGGTCTAAGCAAGGTTCTATACACATGAAGTAAGACTTCACTACTCCTGTACTCAAATCATCTCGCGATAATGGCTAACAGACCATTAACCTTCCTAATTGCTTGCTGCACCTGCATGTTAGTTTTCAGTGATTTACTGACACCCGGGTCCGTTTGTACATCTACACTTCCGAATTTTTTTACTATTTAAGAAATACTCTGCACATCTGTTCCTCTTACCAAAGTGGATAACTCATATTTGCCCATATTATATTCCATTTGTTATGTTCTTGCCCAGTCACTATGTCTGTCCAAATCCCCTTGAAGACGCATTGCATCTACCTCACAACATACATTCCCACCTAGTTTTGTGTCATCTGAGAACTTGGAAATACTACATTTGGTCCCCACATCCAAATCATTGACATATATTGTTAACAGCTGGGGCCCAAGTACTGATCCTTGCGGTACCCAACCAGTCACAGCCTGCCAAAGTGAGAATGATCCGTTTCTTCCTCCTCTCTGTCTTCTGCCTGTTAACCAATCTTTAATCCATGCCAGTATTTACCTCCTATCCCATGTACTTTAATGTTGCTAACCAACCTCCTGTGGGGGACGTTATCAAAAACCTTGTGAAAATCAAAGTATAACACGTCCACCAACTCCCCTTTCTCAATTCGGTTAGTAACAGCCTCAATAAAACTCCAACAGATCCGTCAAAGATGATTTCTCATTCATAAATCCATGTTTACGATGCCCAAGCAGATTATTATCCAACTGTCCATTTATCACATCCTCTGGAATAGAGTCCCAGCATTTTCCCAACAACTGGTGGCAATCGGGATGGTGGATGTATTGGTTGGTATCTTTCAACCTTCTATAGATTCTGGAAGAGATCCTGAAGACTGGAATGTAGCAAATCTAACCCCACTATTTAAGAAGGGTGGGAGAGGGAGAATGAGAACTACACACCTGTTAGTTTAACATCAGTAATAGGAAAAATCTGAGAATCTATTGTAAAGGATGTGATAACTGGAACTTAGAACATAATGATAAAATTGGCGGAGTCAAAGGGGATTTATGAAAGGGGTATCATGTGTAACAAATCTGTTGAAGTTTTTTGAGGATATTACTTGCAGCATTACTAAAGGAGAACCAGTGGATGTGGTGTATTTGGATTTACAGAAGACTTTTGATAAGATCCCACACAGGAGGTTAGTAAACAAAATTACAGCACATGTGATTGGGGTAATATGCTGGCATGGATTGATTGGTTAACATGCAGAAAAGAGAGAATGGGAATAAACGGGTCATTCTTAGGATGGCAGACTGTTCCGAGTGGGGATACCACAAGGATCAGTACTAGGGCCACAGCTGTTCATAATCTATATAGATGATTTGGATGTGGGGACCAAATGTAATATTTACAAATTTGCTGATGATACAAAACTAAGTGGGAAAGTTAGTTGTGAGGAGGATGCAAGGAGGCTTCAAGCGGATTTGGCTGGTGAAGAGAATGGACAAGAATATGGCAGCTGGAATATAATATGAATAAGTATCAAGTGATCCACTACGGTAAAACAAAAACAGAAAGACAGTATATTTTTTGACTGGTGAGAAGTTGGGAAGTGTTGATTTCCAAAGGGACGTGGGTCTCCTTGTTCATGAGTCACTAAAGGCCAGTGTGCAGGTGCACCAATCAGTTTGGAAGGCAAATGGTATGTTGGCTTCCATCTCAAGGGGTTTTGAGTACAGGAGTAAAGATGTCAGGCTGCAATTGTATACACATTTGGTGAGACTGCACCCGAAGTATTGTGTACAGTCTTGGTCTCCTTGTCTCAGGAAGGATATATTTGCCATGCAGGTAGTGAAACTGAGGTTCAGCAGGCAATCCCTAGGATGGCAGGATTGTCGGATGAGAAGAGATTGAGAAAACTGGGCCTGTATTCTCCTGGGTTTCAAAAAATGAGAAGTGATCTCATGCAAAATTTTTACAGGGGGTGACGGGGTGAATGCAGATCCACCCCTGGGTGGTGAGTCTTGAACCAGGGGACATAATCTCAGAATGAGGGGTAAGCAATTTAAGACTGAGATGAAGAAGAATTTCTTCACTCAGAGGGTGGTAAATCTTTGGAATTCACCAACACAGAGGCTGTGGAAGATCAACACTGAGCATGTTCAAGACTGAAATCAATGGATTTCAGGAGACAAATGGCTTCAAGGGATAGCATGGGAAAGTGACATTGTGGTAGATGATCAGACATGATCTAATTGAATGACGGAGCAGGGTCGATGGGCTTAATGGTCTACTCCTGCTCTTATGTTCCTACAAATACGTGCTTGCCATCCATCATTAACTCAAACCCCTCCAAGTTTCTGTTGATTTCTTCTCTAATTATTATTTGTAAAACATGACCCACCACTGATGTTAAACTAACTGGTCTGTATTTGCTAGGACTGTGCTCACAACATCATTAAAATTATGCAGATTTAAGGTAATGGGCAAAGAATCAGAGGCAAAATGAAGAGAATTTTCTTGCACAGTGTGTTGTCAAATTTAGAGCCCCCGGTTATCTGGAAACACACAGGGTAAGATAAATCAGAATAAACGATGCTTATGACAGTCACAAACAAACACTACTTTAGAAAGCCGAGAGGAGTAAAGAATGTGCAGGGGTGAAGTAAAAAAGGTAATTAGAAAAGCAAAGAGAGGACGTCAAAAATATTGGCAGGTAGAATCAAGGAAAACCCAAAGATGGTTTATCAGTACATTAGGAATAAAAGGATAACTAAGGAAAGGAGAGGGCATATCAGAGATGTACAAGGTAGTTTATGCGTGGATGCAGAAGATGTGGGCAGGGTCCTTACTGAGTCTCTGTCTTCACAAAGGAGAGAGATGATGCAGACATTATAGCTAAAGAGGAGGTCTGTGAAATATTAGATATGATAAGAACAATGAGAGAGGAAGTACTAGAGGTTCTGACATCCTTGAAAGTGGATAAATCGCCAGGACCAGATAAATTGTATCCCAGGCTATTAAAGGAAGCCAGGGAGGAAATAGCAGATGCTCCGAGGATCATCTTCAGATTCTCACTAGATACAGGAGAGGTACCAGACCATTGGAGGTCTGTGAACGGAATACCAATGTTTAAAAATGGTGCCAAGGATAAGCCAAATAATTATAGGCGTTTCAGTCTGAGCTCAAGGCCAGCTACCCGACCAAAACCGGACAAGACCCGACGACATATGTCGGGTTCGGGACGGATCGGATCGCTCTTCCGGATCCGGCTTTCAGACTCGGGTTGGGTCGGACACACACAGTACTTCATTTGGATCGGCTGTGAGAAAAAGGGAAGTAAAGTAAGTAAGCATCAACATTTTAAAAGCCTGCCTGAGCTGGGAGTCTGGGACGTCAAGGAGGGAAACGTGCATCTGGACTCAACAGACTCTGAGTCTGCGCAGTGAGAAAGTAAGTGTTTCTATGATGTCACCGCGCTCATGCAGCAGCTTCCTTCCATTCCATCCAAAAATGCTAAGTACAGTGAGTGCAATATGTTCGGGTCAGGCTCGGGCCGGCTGGGACTCGGGTCCGATGTTGTTCTGTCGGGTTCGGTCGGGTTTTATTTCCAGACCCGAGCAGGCCTTTAGTCGGATATCGGTGGGCAAATTATTAGAATCAATTCTCAGAGCTACGATAAACTGTCACTTAGAAAGGCAAAGATTAATCTGAGATAGTCAGCATGGATTTGTTAATGGAAGGTCTTACCTTACTCACATAATTAAGTTTTGTGAAGAAGTAGCAAGAAGGATTGATAAAGGTAGTGCAGTGGATGTGGTCGACATGGATTTTAGTAAAGTCCCACGTGGCAGACTGTTCAGAAAAGTGAAAGCTTACGAGGTACAGGGGAATGTGTCAAGTTGGATCCAAAATTGGATCAATGTCAGGAAACAAAAGGTAATGGTCGACAGATGTTTTTTGCGAATGGAAAGCGGTCTCCAGTGGCGTTCCACAGGTCTCAGTGTTGGGTCCATTGCAATTTGTGATATATATTAATGATTTGGACTTAAATCCGGGAGGTATGATTGGAAAATTTGCTGATGACACAAAAATTGGTCATGTAGTTGATAGTGAAGAAGATAGCTGCAGACTCCAAAATGATATCAATAGTTTAAATGGTTTGGTTGAGTGGATGGAAAAGTGGCAAATGGAAGTCAATCTGGGGAACTGTGATGTAATGCATTTGGGAAGGGCAAATAAAGCGAGGGAATACACAACAGACAGGAGGATAGTGAAAGGGGTAGAAGAAGTTAGAGACCTTGGAATTTATGTCCACAGGTCCTGGAAGGTGGCAGGACAGGTAGACAGAGAGGTGAAGAAGGCATATGGAATGCTTTCTTTTACTGGCCGATATATAGAATACAAAAGGAGGGATGTAATGCTGGAATTGTATAAAACACTGGTTAGGCCACAGCTGGAGTATTGTGTACTGTTCTGGTCACCACATTACAGGAAGGACATAATTGCTTTGGAGAGAGTACAGAGAATATTTTCAAGAATGTTGCCAGTGATGGAACATTGCATCCATGATGAAAGATTGGATAGGCTAAGATTGTTTTCTTTAGAACAGAGGAGACTGAGGGGTGACTTAATTAAGGTGTACAAAATTATGAGGGGCCCAGGTAGAGTAGCCAGGAAGGACATGTTTCCCCGAGCAGAGAGGTCAATTACCAGTGGGCACAGTTTCAAAGTGATTGGTAGACGGATCAGAGGGGACATGAGGGAAAACCTTTTCACCCAGAGGGTGGTGGGTGTCTGAAATTCAATGCCAGGAACGGTGATGGAGCCAGAAGCCATCAATTATTTTAAAAGGTACCTGGACCTACACCTGAGGTGCTGTAACTGGCAAGGCCATGGACCAGCGGCTGGAAGATGGGATTAGATTGGGCGACTAGTTTTTTTCAGCCAGCAGAGACACGATGGGCTGAATAACCTTATTCTGTGCCGTAACCTTTCCACGGATATTTGGGCCTATCGTTCTATGGTTGTGATCTGGATTTGACTGCCTGAAATCATGGTAGAATCAGATTCAATGATATCTTTCAAAAGGGAATTTAACAAAAGCATGACAAGGAAAAAAAAACAATAGGAGTCTGGGGAAAGAGGAGGGAGTGGAACTAATTAGATATCTCTTTCAAAGAGACAGCACTGACACAACGGACCGAATAGCCTCCTTCTGTGCTGCATCAATCTCTGATTATTTGAACAAGAGACAAAGAGAGAGAGGGAGAAAGGGTGAAAGAGGGGAAGGAAAATAGAGACAGAGTGGAAGAGACGTTTGGACCAGTTTTCAGGGGTAGGGATTGTGATTCGTGATCTGCCCGTGCCCGTTCCTGTGGAGGCAGGTGACACACAAGCTTCCTGCTGTCTCCTCATTTTCATGAATTCTACGTGCTGCCCAGGGTGACCCGCACTGCTGTCTATCTGCAGGCTTAACAGGGACCTAACTGTGTGTGAGTCTGGCACGTGCTTCAGCCAGGATTCAGCTCTTAAAGCTAGTCTGTCCCTCTTAAAGGGAAGCTGTACTGAATCACAGGAGGCTGCTGCTGACTGTGAATGCTGCAGTTGGAGACGAGGTAAATGGAATACAAGGACAGAAAGAGGGCTCTGCTGCTCACAGCTGTGGTGCTGGAGGCCTTAGTCATGGAGGGTGACCGTAGGAGAGAGGCCCTGTTTCTGTGGGGTGGGGCGGAGACCCTTAAGGAACGTCTTCCGAAGGGAATGGGAGCAGGTGGCCAGGGAGGTCAATGCAAGAGGTCTGGCCCCGAGGACCTGGCAGCAGAGCCAGAAGAAGTTTAATGAGCTCACACTGTTGGTCAATGTCAGTGAAGTCGTCTCCACATGGCATCTCATACACTCAACACCACCAACCTCTCACACTGCTCAATGTACCCCCCCCCCCTCCCGCCCCCCCCCCCCCCCCGCATCACTTCATATCAAAGACGTATAGCAAAGGTGCTGGAATGGCTGATTGGTGTCAGATCAGATCCCTCTGCACACTACCAGCACATACTTGGTGAACAGGGACAAGAGCCCTGTCCAGGCCTGGAGCACTGGAAGTGACCGGCAGCTCAGCTCATACCATTTCATGGATCCAAACGTCCATGGCATTGGGCCCAGTGACACTGCAAAGCTGAGAATACCTGCCATAGACAGAAACAGAGGGAAAGAAGCCTTCTTTTCAATGGGAATTGAAGAAAAGACTTGAAGGCAGCAATATGGGAATGGACAGGGCAATGGGACTAATTGAGGGTGAGGTTCAAACACATGAATGAAAATATTTAATTTAAGGTGCTGCCGGTCCCGGAGCCAAAGTAGATCAGTGAGCACAGGGGTGATGGGTGATCAGGATTTGATGTGAATTAGTTTACAGGCAGCAGGTTCTAGATGGGCTGTGCTTTATCAAGGTTTATAACTGGGAGGGTGACCAGGATATAATTGGAATAGTCAAGAGTGGATTTAATAGATTTAAAGATTGGTCAAGACAAATGTAGGTCCCTTACCATCAGAAACAGGGGAATTAATTATGGGGAACAAAGAAATGGCTGACCAACTAAATGCATACTTTGGTTCTGTCTTCACAAATAAGCACACAAATACCATATCATAAATGTTGGGGAACACAGGGTTTAGTGAGAGAGAGTAACTTAAGGAAATCTGTATTAGTAGAGAAATGGTGTTGGAGAAATTGATGGTATTGAAGGCCGATTAATTCACAGGGCCTGATAATCTACATCCCAGAGTACTGAAGGAAGCGGTCCCAGAAATAATGGATGTATTGGTGGTCATCTTACAAGATTCTATAGATTCTGGAACATTTCCTACAGATTGGAGGGTAGCTAAAGTAACCCCAGGGAGGTTGAGAGAAAGCAGGGAATTATAGACCAGTCAGCCTGACGTCGGTAGCGGGGAAAGTTCTAGAGTCCATTATCAACGATTTTATAGCAGAGCACTTGTAGAAAAGTGGTAGAATCGGACAGGGTCAGCATGGATTTACGAAACGGAAATCATGCTTGGCAAATCTACAAGAATTCTTCGAGGATGTAACCCGTAGAGTTGATGAGGGGGAGACAGTGGATGTGGTTTATTTGGACTTTCAGAAGGCTTTCGTCAAAGTCCCACATAACAGATTAGCCTGTAAAATTAAAGCGCATGAGATTAGTGCTAGTGTATTGTGATAGATAGAAAATTGGTTGGCAGACAGGAAACCCGAGAGGAGGAATTAATGGGTCTTTTTTTCCCGAATGGCAGGCAGTGACGAGTTGGGTACCACAGGGATCGGTGCTAGGACCCCAGTTATTCACAATATATATTACTGATTTCGATGAGGGAAATAAGTGTAATATCTCCAAATTTGCAGAAGACACAAAACTGAGTGGGATGGTAAGTTGTGAGGAGGATGAAGAGAGGCTTCAGGACGATTTGGACAATTTGAGTGAGTGGGCTAATGCATGGCAGATGCAGTACAATGTGGATAAATGTGAGGTTATCCACTTTGGTAGCAAAAACAGGAAGGCAGATTATTATCTGAATGGCTATAAACTGAGAGAGGGGAATATGCAAGGAGAGCTGGGTGTACTTGTACACCAGTCACTGAAGGTATGCATTCAGGTGCAAAGGACAGTAAAGAAGGCAAATGGTACGTTGGCCTTCACAGCGAGAGGATTCGAGTACAGGTGCAGGGATGCAATTATACAGGGCTTTGGTGAGGCCACACGTGGAATATTGTGTGCTGCTTTGGTCTCCTTATCTAAGGAAGGATGTTCTTGCTGTAGGCTTACCAGATTGATTCCCTGGATGGCGGGACTGACGTATGAGTAGAGATTGAGTCGGTTTGGATTATGTTCGCTGGAGTTCAGAAGAATGATGCGGG
Organism: Heterodontus francisci; assembly: GCF_036365525.1. Taxonomy (NCBI): domain Eukaryota; kingdom Metazoa; phylum Chordata; class Chondrichthyes; order Heterodontiformes; family Heterodontidae; genus Heterodontus; species Heterodontus francisci. The sequence goes on from NW_027140872.1 coordinate 715,103, forward strand.
GATCTCATAGGAACCTATAAAATTCTAACTGGACTTGACAAAGCAGATACAGGAAGGATGTCCCCGATGGTGGGGGAGTCCAGAACCAGGGGTCATAGTCTAAGGATATGAAGTAAACCTTTCAGGACTGAGATGCGAAATTCCTACACCCAGAGAGTGATGAGCCTGTGGAATTCGCTACCACAGGAAGCAGTTGAGGACAAAATATTGCATGTTTTCAAGAAGCAGTTAGATATAGCTCTTAGGATGAAAGGGATCAAAGGATATGGGGGGAAAGTGGGAACAAGTCTTTGAGTTGGATGATCAGCCATGATCATAATGAATGGCTGGGCAGGCTCGAAGGGCCGAATGGCTTATTCCTGCTCCTATTTTCTATGTGTGTTTCTATGTGTTTCTATCTGTGTTAACAAGGGCACAGATGAGGATTTATGTATCAGATGAGCTGAGGCAGACGGGTGATATTACAGAGCTGGTAGTCGGCAGGGTTGGTCCTGGAGAGATTAAGGGGTCAGAACTCAGCTCAGGGTTACATAGAACGCAGAGGATGCAAACTGTCTGTTTGAACCTCAGATATTAGCCAGTTAGGGGTACGTGTTCATGGATATGGACAGAATTTCCTATGGAGACTGATGGCACGAGCTCCACTCTTCCCAAAATTTAAATTGAAAGAACATTATTTCAGTGAAACAGTGAAACACTTAGCGGGAAATAGGGACTTAGCAGGGGCAGCAACAACAGAAAAGATGGTAGAGTAACTTACATGAACTCTAATACAAGTAGCAATGGTTTATAGATCTCATAGCCGGAGATAGAGTTTTGCCAGGGATAACAAATGCAGCAAGGAGGGCAGAGTAAATGACAAGAACATTAATGTTGCTAAACTTAGTTTATAACATTCATAGCTAGATGGAGAGACTTACCAGGGACACCGATAATAGCAAGGATAGGATAGTAAAAGTGTTGCATAAACTTCAATGCGAGAAAGATCCGATAGTCTAATGAGAACCGACCATAATTTGCAGAAAGAGAGTCAAACTCCCAGATGAAACTCCTGCCCATTGTTGTAACATTCCAGTCTATTGTTCTGAGATTCTGTACCATTGTTGTAACATTCCAGTCAATTGTTCTCAGATTCTGATCCATTGTTGTAACATTTCAATCTATTGTTCTCAGATTCTGATCTATCATCTCCCTCTCTCTGGAGCTATTGATCCCTGTTAGTGCCGGGGCTGATGCTCCCGCTAACACTATGGAATCACACATTGAAAGCAGTCCCTTATTAATAGAAGAGGGAAACCCTCCAGTGACACAATTAGAGTCCATGGAGACTGACATTAATTACAGTCACTAAACAAACAGTTTCAGTTAACCCCTTTCAATCCAACACCTTTTGTACCAGAATAAAATAGAACATTTATCCAGTAGGGATGGGATGTATAAGGATTGCTGAAGGAAGGAATGGTGGAACTGGTAGAGGCACATGACAGAATCTTTCAATTCTCCTTGGATATGGGAATGGTGACAGAGGACAGGAGGGTTGTAAATGTTACACCCTGATTACAAATGGAGAGATGGAGTAGACCCTGTAGTGTCCAGGCCATCTGACGTCAGTGGTGGGGAAATTTCACAACCCAGAACAGAAATATTCGTTGGTTGGAAAAGCACAGCATAATAAATTTCAAGCAGCACGGATATGCTAATGACAAATCATGTCTGGAAAACTTCAACAAGAACTTATCCAAAGGTACTTCACAGCAGCATTATGAAACAAAGTATAACACTAAACCACAAATGCAGATATTAGGTTAGGAGACCAAAAGCTTGGTCAAAGAGGCAACTTTTAAAGGAGTGTCTGAAAGGATAAAAGTGAGGTGGAGAGGTAGAGCTGTGTAGGGAGGATATTCCCGAGCTCTGGACCGAGGCAACTGAAGGTGCGGCCAGCGATGGTGGAGTAATTAAAATCAGGAATGCACAAGAGGCCAGAATTAGAGGAGCAGAGATATATCAGAGGGTTGTCGGGCAGGAGGAGATTACAGAGATAGTGAGGGATGAGGCAATGGAGGGATTTGAAAACGTGTTGAGAATTTTAATATCAAGACATTGTTTGACTGTGAGCTGATGTAGGTCAGTGATCGGGGAATGGGACTTGTTGTGAGTTAACACACAGGCAGCAGAGTTTTAGATGACCTCGAGTTTACAGATAGTAGAATGTGGGAGAATGAGTTTGAATTGTCTAGTCCACAGGTAATGAAAGCATGAAGGAGAGCTTCACCAGCAGATGAGTTGAGACAGGGGTGAAGTTGGGCGATGTTATTGAGGTGGAAATACGTCGTCATAGTGATGGCACGAATATAAGGTTGGAAGCTCATTTTGTGGTCGAATGCCACAGAGTCACAAAATTGTTACAGCACAGAAGGTGGCCATTCTGTCCATCGTGTCTGCACTGGCTCTCCAAAAGAGCAATTCATCTAGTGTCACTCCCCTGCCTTCTCCCTGTAACTCTGTACAATCTTCCTTTTCAGATAACTATCCAATTTCCTCCTGAATGCCTCGATTGAATCTGCCTCCACCACACTCTCAGGCAGTGCATTCCAGGCCTTAACACTCGCTGTATGAAAATGTTTTCCTCATGTCACTTCTGCTGCTTTTACCAATTACTTTAATTCTTTGTCCTCTCGTTTTCGATCCTTTCAGGTGTGGGAACAGTTTTTCCCTATCAACTGTGTCCAGACACCTCATAATTTTGCAGACGTTTATCAACTCTCCTCTCAGCCTTCTCTTCTCCAAGGAAAATGTTCCAACTTCTCCAGTCTATCTTCTTAACTGGTATTCTTCATCCCTGGAACCATTCTTGTGAATGTTTTTTCACACTCTCCAATGTCTTCACGTTATCTAATGTGCCCAGAACTACACGCAACGCTGCAGCCGAGGCCGAACTAGTGTCTTATACAAGTTCAAAACAACCTCCTCGCTCTTGTATTCCATGCAACAGGATACTGTAGGCTTTATGAAAAACTCTCTCAACCTGTCCTGCCACCTGCAATGACCGATGCACATATACACCCAGGTCCCTCTGCTCCAGAACCCCTTTTAGAATTGTAACCTTTATTCTATATTTTCCCTCCATGTCCTTCCTACGAAATGAATCACTTCACATTTCTCCACATTGAACTTCATCTGCCACCATTCTGCCCATTCCACCAATTTGTCTATGTCCTTTTTAAGTTTTATGGTATCCTCCTAACAGTTCACAATGTTTCCAAGTTTTTTCTCATCTACAACCTTTGAAATTGTGCCCTGTACACCAAGGTCCAGGTCATTAATATATGTCAGGAAGAAAAAGGGTCCTAACACTGATCCCCGGGGAACTCCACCACAAATCTTAAATAAAAAAACTTAACGTGCTGGAAATACTCAACAGGTCTGGCACCATCTGAGTTGAGAGAGAGAAACAGAGTTAATGTTTCAGGTCTGTGATCTTTCATCAGAACTGGAAAAGGTTAGAAATATCAAGTTTGAAGCAGATAAAGCAGGGATAGGGCAAAATGGAGCAAAAGGGGTGTTGATAGAACAGAGGATCAGAGAGATTAACTGACCAGGAGGTCATGGGGCAAAGGCAAAGAAAGTGTGCTCATGGTGTGGTGAAAGACAAAGCATTAGTGCAGAGCAGGTGTTAAATGACAGAATAATGAACAGCCCGAGCTAAAAGCACCAACATAAAAATCCCAGTTTAAGTCTGGCACATGGTAAAAAAAAACTGATGAAACAAAATAATAATAAAAATGGACCAGTCATTCTCTGAAATTATTGAACTCAATGTTTACTCCAGAAGTCTGTAGAATGGACAATGAGGTGCTGTTCCTCGAGCTGGCATTGATGTTCACTGGAACACCACAGCACGTCAAACGCAGATTGGGTGACCGCTTTGTGGAACACCTCCGCTCAGTCCAAAAGCATGACCCCGAGCTTCCGCTCGCTTGTCATTTCAACACACTCCATCCCCCACCCCCGCTCTCATGACTACATTTCTGTTCTTGTGTTTACACCCTCCACTCCCGCTTCACTTGCTTAAAACCTATTACATTTCTAACCTAAGCCAGTTCTGATGGAAGCTCACAAGCCTGCAACATTAACTCTGTTTCTCTCTCCACAGACACTACTGAGTATTTCCAGCACTTTCTGATTCTATTTCAGATTTCCAGCATCTGCAGTATTTTGTTTTGATTCCACTACAAACTTTTCTCCAGCCCGAAAAGCATCCATTAATCACTAATCTCTGTTTCCTGTCACTCAACCAGTTTAGTTTCATGTTGTTACTGTCCTTTTTATTTGATTAGCTGTACCTTTGCTCACAAGTCTGTTGTGTGACACTTTATCAAATGCTTTTTGGAATTCCATTTACACCACATCACAGCATTGCCCTCATCAGGCTTCCTTTTTACCTCTTCAAAAAACGCCAGTAAGTTTGTTAAACACCATTTTCCCTTAACAAATCCATGCTGATTTTCCTTAATTAACCCACATTTGTCCATGTGCCTATTAATGTTGTCCCGAATATGACACCAAGGTTGTAAACAGACTGTCTGAATCTCAGACGGTTAGCAGGGAGAGGGATGGAATCAATAGCAAGGGAACAGAGTTGGAGTAGGCAGTGAAAACAATGGCTTCAATCTTCCCAATATTTAATTGGAGGATATTTATGCTCATCCTGTACTGGATATCAGATAAGCAGTTTGATAATTTAACAACAGTGGAGGAGAGGAGAGAGGTGGTGGTGAGTTAAGCTTGATGGAGTTCTTTGATAAAACAATGGAGAGGGTTTATGAGGGTGGTGTGATTTAAGTTATATTTATAGACTTTCAAAATGTGTTTGATAAAGTGTCATTCAATAGACAGATTAGGAAAACTGAACTTTATGCAGTTCTTTGATAAAACAATGGAGACGGTTGCTGAGGGAAGGAATGGTGGAAATAGCAGAGGCACTGGTCAGAATCTTCCAATCCTCCTTGGATATGGGAGTCACGACAGAGGACTGGAGGGCTGTAAATGTTACTCCCTGTTACAAAAGGAGAGATTAGATAAATCCTGTCAGTCAGTCTAATGTCGGTGGTTGGAAATTACAAGAGGCCAGAACCCAGCTCAAAAACATATCTTTCTTGTGAAAATATGGGATTATAAATGACAAACAGCACGGATAGGTTAATGGAAAATCATGTCTGATAATCTTAATCAAGTTCGTTGATGACATAACTGTGACTGTTGATGAGGAACACGTGTTTTGTGTTATGTGTACAGACTTTCAAAAGGCCGGTGATTAAATGCCATTTCATAGACTTGTTATGAAAAATGGAACATATGGACTAATGTGACAGTGACAGTGTAGATATGATACTGACTCAGGGACAGAAAGCAGAGAGAAGTGGTGAACAGACATTGTTCAGACTGGGGGAGGGGGAGTATGCAGTGCTGTTTCGCAGGTTTTGGTATTAGAACCAGTGCTGTTCCTGGCATATAGATAGATATATAAATGACACAAACGTATACGTAAAAAAAAACATAATTTCAACTCTTGCAGATGACATAACTAAAGGTGGGAAAATGCAGACCAGAGATTTATCCAACTTCACAGACGTTTTTCTTTAAAATTTATTCATTCTGGACACTAATCCATCACAAATTTATTTCTCACTCTAATTTATCTGTGTGTGATTCTCGAGTGAGTGTGTGCGTGAATGTGTAGCGTATATTCTTATTATTTTATTTAGATACAGCTTAGATTGTTAAGTATAATAAACTCACCTCTTGTTTAAGCTCAGGAAAACCTCTCCTATTGGCTCTTTCACGATCACATCAAAGATAAAAGGTAAAACACTCACTGAGGTGGTCAGCACGTCCACTGCTAAAAAGGAATAAACTCTGTTGTGGTGAAATAAGATATAAGACAAGAGGGGAGCCTGGGCCCCTCCTCACCTGGCTGTCACAGAAATCTGGAGGTTCTAGTGATCGTAAACCAACAACAAATGAGAAATTGGAAGTAGGGAAAACAATTGATCCTGAGAAAAAACTTAAAATGTCAATGAAGGTTTTATTGTGGCTTTCACTGCTGGAACACTGAAATGCCCATGTTCGAAGACAGAGCATACGAACATATGAACATATGAATTAGGAGCAGATGGAGGCCACTCGGCCCCTCAAGGCTGCTCTGACATTCAGTAAGATCATGACCAATCTGATTGAAACCTCAACTCCACATTACCACCTACCCTCGATAATCTTTCACCCCCTTGCTTGTCAAGAATCTGTCTATCTCTGCCTTACACGCACTTAAAGAGTCTCTTCCACTGCCTTTTGAGGAAGAGAATTCCCAAGGCTCACAACCCTCAGAGAAAAAAAATTCTCCTCATCTCTGTTTTAAATGGGCGACCCCTCATTTTTAAATAGTGACCCCTAATTCTAGATACACCAAGATACACACATCTTTCCACATGCACCCTGTCAAGACTGCTCAAGATCTTAGATGTTCAAATCAAGTCGCCACTTACCCTTCTAAATTCCAGTGGATATAAGCCGAGCCTGTCCAATATTCCCTCATAAGACAGCCCACTCATTCCAGGTGTTAGTCTGGTAAACCTTTTCTGAATTGCTTCCAATGCATTTACATCCTTCCTTAAATAAGGAGACCAGTAATGTGCACAGTACTCCAGATGTGGTCTCACCAATGCCCTCCATAGCTGAAGCATAGCATCCTTACTTTTGTATTCAATTACCCTTACGATAAACGATAACATTCTATTAGCTTTCCTAATTACTTTCTGAACATGCATACTAACCTTTTGTGATTCATGCACACGGACACCCAAATCCCTCTACATCTCAGAGTTCTGCAATCTCTCACCATTAGATAATATGCTTCTTTTTTTATAATTCCTGCCAAAATGGACAATTTCCCATTTTCCCATATTATACTCCATTTCCCAGGTCTTCACGCACACACTTAACCTATCTACATTCATTTACAGCCTACTTATGTCCCCTTGCCATGTTACGTTCTTACTCATCTTTGTGTCATCAGCAAATGTAGCAACCATGCCTTCGGTCTCTTCATCCAAGTCATTTATATAAATTGTAAAAGGTTGAGGTCTCAGCACTGATCCCTGTGGCACACCACTCGTTCCATCTTGCCAACCAGAAAATGACCCGTTTATGCCTACTGCCTGTTTTCTGTTAGCTAACCAATCTTCTATCCATGCCAACATGTTACCCCCTTCAACATGAGCTTTTATTTTCACAAAACCTTTGATGTGGCACCTTATCAATTGCCTCCTGGAAATCTATGTACAGTACATCCACCGGTTCCCCTTTCTCCACAGCACATGGTACCTCTTCGAAGAACTCCAACAAATTGATTAAACATGATTTCCTTTTCATCAAACCATTTTGATTCTGCCTGATTACGTTGAATTTTTCTAAGTGCCGGCTACACTGTCTTTAATAATAGCTTCTAACATTTTACCTCAGACAGATGTGATGCTAACTTGCCTGTAGTTTCCTGTTTTCTGTTTCCCTCCCTTTCTTACTAAAGGAGTTACATTCCCAAGAAAGGAGTTGCATACAGAGTGAAGTAACTTGGTACAGGTCAAAACGCCTGTCTGTTGAAAAGTTAAGTAATGTAGCTGGACAGTTAGGGATTACTATCCGTCCAAAAGGTAGGAAACCCGAAATCCTAAGACTTTTGGCCAACCATATTTCACTTGAAGCTGAAGACTCAAACAGGGTTAGAATCACTAACAGATAAAGCAATGTTAGCTAAGGTAGAACTAGAACAGAATAGACTGGAATTAGAATTCCAGAGAGAGCGAGAAAGAACAGAGTGAGTGTCACGAAAGGGAAAAAGTCAGAGTGTTCCAGAATGAGAAGGAGGAAAGGGAGTTAAGGCAGCTCAAACAACTAGAGGAAGACCCATACACCCACTGAAGGCACAGCTAGTGTGGGAGCTGCCCCTAGCTCAGGACCATGTACTGAGCTCTTAATGTTCTCCCAGTTCATGACAAAGTTCAATGAGGAGGATGTGGCAGAATTTTTCGTCAATTGTGAAAAGCTTGTAATGCAACTGAAATGGCCGTCAGAGAGCTGGACACTGTTTTTACAAAACAAAGTAACAGGAAAATCCCATGAGATTTATTCACTGTTGCCAGATGAAAGTTCATCAGATTATGAGATGACTAAAATTGCTATCCTTGGTGTACATGAAATAGTACTGGAAGTGTACCGTCAAACATTCCAAACCCTCAGAAAGCAGCCTGACTAAACTGACCTCGAGTTTGAAAGTGTTAAGCAGCTTCCGAACATATGGACATTGGAGCAGGAGTAGGCCATTCAGCCCATCGAGGCTGCTCCACCATTCAATATGACCATGGCTGATCATCCACTTCAATGCCTTTTTCACACATAATCTCCAAATCCCAGTTTTGTCATCTGCAGTTAGAAATCTGTCAATCTATACTTTAAATATACTCAACGACTGAGGTTCCACATCCGCCTGGGATGCAGAATTCCAAAGATTCAGAAACTTCTGAGTCAAAGTTTACTCCTCGTCTCTGTCCTAAATGGCTTCCCCCTTATTTCGAAATTGTATCCATTAGTTCCTGACTCCGCAACCAGGGGAATTTTCGTACATACGTCTACGCTGTCTATCCCTTTAATTATTTCATCCGTTTCAATGAGATCCCGACACATTCTTTGAAACTCTCTAGAATACCGGCCCAGTTTCCCCAATCTCTCTTCATAGAACAGTCCCGCCATCCCGGGAACAAGTCTGGTGAACCTTCATTGCACTGCCTCTATGGCAATAATATCCTTCCTAAAGTAAAGTGACCCAAAATGCACATAATATTCCAGGTGTGGTCTAAGCAAGGTTCTATACACATGCTGCAAGACTTCAGTACTCCTGTACTCAAATCATCTCCTGATAATGGCGAACAGACTATTCGCCTTCCTAATTGCTTGCTGCACCTGCATCTTTTTCAGTGATTTACTGACACCCGGGTCCGTTTGTACATCTACACTTCCTAATTTTTCACAATTTAAGAAATACTCTGCACATCTGTTCCTCTTACCAATGTGGATAACTCATATTTGCCCATATTACATAGAACATAGAACATAGAAAAATACAGCACAGAACAGGCCCTTCGGCCCACGATGTTGTGCCGATCCTTTGTCCTCTGTCAAGGACAATTTAATCTATACCCCATCATTCTCCTTTATCCATATACCTATCTAAAAGCCGTTTGAAAGTCCCTAAATTTTCTGACTCAACAACTTCCCCAGGCAAGGCATTCCATGCCCCGACCACTCTCTGGGTAAAGAACCTTCCCCTGACATCCCCCTTATATCTCCCACCCTTCACCTTAAATTTATGACCCCTTGTAACGCTTTGCTCCACCCGGGGAAAAAGTTTCTGACTGTCTACCCTATCTATTCCCCTGATCATCTTATAAACCTCTATCATGTCACCCCTCATCCTTCTCCGTTCTAATGAGAAGAGGCCTAGAATGTTCAGCCTTTCCTCGTAAGACTTATTCTCCATTCCAGGCAACATCCTGGTAAATCTCCTCTGCACCCTCTCCAAGGCTTCCACATCCTTCCTAAAATGAGGCGACCAGATCTGCACACAGTACTCCAAATGAGGCCTTACCAAGGTCCTGTACAGCTGCATCATCACCTCACGGCTCTTAAATTCAATCCCTCTGCTAATGAACGCTAACACCCCATATGCCTTCTTCACCGCCCTATCCACTTGAGTTGCAACTTTCAACGATCTATGCACATAGACCCCAAGGTCTCTCTGCTCCTCCACATGCCCAAGAACCCTACCGTTAACCCAGTATTTTGCATTCGTGTTTGTCCTTCCAAAATGGACGACCTCACACTTTTCAGGGTTAAACTCCATCTGCCACTTTTCAGCCCAGCACTGCAACCTATCCAAGTCCCTTTGCAGACGACAATAGCCCTCCTCGGTATCCACAACTCCACCAACCTTTGTATCATCTGCAAATTTACTGACCCACCCTTCGACTTCCTCATCCAAGTCGTTAATAAAAATCACAAACAGGAGAGGACCCAGAACTGATCCCTGTGGCACGCCACTGGTAACTGGGCTCCAGGCTGAGTATTTACCATCTAAGACCACTCTCTGCCTTCTATCAGTTAGCCAATTCTTAATCCAACTGGCCACATTCCCCACTATCCCATGCCTCCTGACTTTCTCCATAAGTCTACCATGGGGGACCTTATCAAATGCCTTACTAAAATCCATGTACACCACATCCACTGGTTTACCCTCATCCACTTGCTTGGTCACCTGCTCAAAGAATTCAATCAGGCTTGTGAGGCAAGACCTACCCCTCACAAAACCGTGCTGACTGTCCCGAATCAAGCAGTGTCTTTCCAGATGCTCAGAAATCCTATCCCTCAGCACCTTTTCCATCAACTTGCCTACCACCGAAGTAAGACTAACTGGCCTGTAATTCCCAGGGTTGTTCCTATTCCCTTTCTTGAACAGGGGCACAACATTTGCCACCCTCCAATCACCTGGTACCACCCCCGTCAACAGAGAAGATGAAAAGATCATTGCCAGCGGTTCTGCAATTTCATCCCTTGCTTCCCATAACATCCTTGGATATACCCCGTCAGGCCCGGGAGACTTGTCTATCTTCAAGTTATTCAAAAACCCCAACACATCTTCCCTCCTAACGAGCACTTCCTCGAGCTTACCAGTCTGTTTCACACCGTCCTCTTCAGTAATACACCCCTTCTCATTCGTAAATACATTCCATTTGCCATGTTCTTACTCAGTCACTATGTCTGTCCAAATCCCCTTGAAGACGCATTGCATCTACCTCACAACATGCATTCCCACCTAGTTTTGTGTCATCTGCGAACTTGGAAATACTACATTTGGTCCCCACATCCAAATCATTGACATATATTGTTCAGAGCTGGGGCCCAAGTACTGATCCTTGCGGTACCCAAATAGTCACAGCTGCCAAAGTGAGAACGACCCGTTTCTTCCTACTCTCTGTTTTCTGCCTGTTAACCAATCTTTAATCCATGCCAGTATATTACCTCCTATCCCATGTGCTTTAATGTTGCTAACCAACCTCCTGTGGGGTACTTTATCAAAACCCTTCTGAAAATCCAAGTATAACACGTCCACCGACTCCCCTTTATCAATTATGTTAGTAACATCCCAAATAAAACTCCAACAGGTTCGCCAAACATGATTTCTCATTCATAAATCCATGTTTGCGATGCCCAAACAGATTATTATCCAACTGTCCATTTATCACATCCTTTAGAATAAAATCCCAGCATTTTCCCAACGACTGATGTATGAGAGCAGGTCTATAATTCCCTGTTTTCTCTATCCCTCCCTTCTTAAATAGTGGGGTGACATTTCCTACCTTCCAATCTGCTGGAACCGGTCCAGAATCTATAGAATTTTTGAAGATAGTCACCAATGCAGCCACCATCTCCATAGCTATCTCTTCCCACACCCTGGGATGCAGAATATCAGATCCTGGCGCCTCATCAAACTTCAGCCCCATTAATTTCTCCAATACAACATTCTTACCGATATTAATTTCCTTCACTTCCTCAATCTCCCTAATCCCTTGGATCTCTAATTCTGGAAATTTCCTTTTATCTTCCTCAATGAGGGCAGACACAAAGTAATCATTTAGTTTCACTGCCATTTCTCTATTCACCATTGTACATTCCCCTGACACTGCCTGTATTGGACCCACATTTGTCTTCGCCAAATGGTAAGCAGACAGAAATGCCAAGGCTAGAACATGTCATCCCAGAAACCATGTATTGTTAATACTCCCAATGCACGGTGAACCCCTTAAAGTCCAGTTCAGTGGTCCATATCAAGTGGCAAAAGGAATAGTCAGGTAAATTATTTAATTGACATCCCAGACCAAAGGAAAAAAAGTAAATGCTGTGGAGGGGACAGACAAGTACAGATCTGTCAGACAGTCAGGAAGGGAGGATTGAAAAGGACAGTGAGGACAGGTTAGAGGATTGCCAGGAGAATTCCCAACTGGAACCCCCCCCACTCTACGATTTGCCAACCCTGAAATGTTAGATAAATTGGACCACACACTCTCCTCATTAAATGCAGGTCAAAGAGGCAACCTAAAAAGGCTGCTCACAGCATTTACAGAAACGTGCAAGGACAAGGAAAGGTCCCAAAAAGGCATGTCAATGGTGAGGGAGATGCCTCACCTAGTCGAAGTGCAGCTGGAGAGTGCAGTGAAAGCTGGACAGACACCTGTGCGCAGTAATGTCGCAAAAGACATAGGGTAGATAAAAGAAAGTTCCTTCCCATAGTTAAGTAAAAAGTGAAGGGAAAATACCCTCAAGTAAACAGCACTTGTGCACCTCACCAGAAAGCTAAAAGTAAAGTCAGTGTAGATCTACCCTCTGAAGAACCCAATGATCAGATCCCAAAACACAAAGCTAATCAAACCCAACAATTTCAAAGCCGAACTCAGCTAGAACAAAGGCCCAGAGGAAATCTCGGACACCTCACAGGGGCAAAAAAAAACAATTTATTACACACTGTCGGTTTTGGGAGAAAGAGTATCAAGGTGCATAGTACCTGAGTAGTTAAAACTTCATTAGAGGAGAGAAAAGGAAAACAAGCAATTGGTGATGCATTGTCCAAGGTCGAAACCGACACATGACCATCCCAGACAAAATGCCAAAAATATTTAAATCAGTACAGCTGTAACAGACAATGTCAGCTGCAGTAATTCTAAGATTAATGTGTGAATTTGAGAAGTGATTATTGAGAATGCATGTGTATTTCTTCCGTTTTCTTCCCACAATTCTGCAATGAAATGTTCCTATTATCACATTTCTTTCCATGTGCTATGCCGGTGTCACGATAGCACAATATGCCAAATGAGGAATTTTAATTCATCGATTGGAAACTTACACTAAATTTTTGATAGAAAACATCCTACCGTTAACCTTGAAAAAGCTGGCAGCCAAGATGGCCACCGCAATTGGCATCTGGAACACCTTTTCACATTCCAAGGCCTACGACAGGAGCCACATGTCTAATGAGCCTGGACCTATATCATTGGCTTGCTCCAGTGATTGAATGACCTAAGATTACATTCATTAACACGGCATACAAGGCTACTCTGACACATTGAATTTCAAAGTGCAAACTCCTCCAAGTATATATACTGGCATCCTGAACCCTGGGGAGATAGAAGTTTCTAACTTTGAATCACATTAGAAGGGTCCAGAGAATGCACTGAGGCAGTCATGAGACCTTCTGCCCAACTCTGTGAAAGCTGGGAGTTTCCCCTGGACAAAAACAGACAAGCCAATGATTCAAACTGTGCAGAAGCAGAAGGGCTGTGACCACCGCCCCCCCCCCCTCCACCCCGTACTCCCCCCACCTCTCTCTCTCCGTCTCTCTCTCCTCCTAACATCACAAGTTTGAAAATCACATGTGACTGTGGGCCCCTCATGCCTACGGATTGCTACAGACAGAGTAACCAGGGGAAGAAAGCCACCTACAAGTCTGCCTCAAGGAAAACCCTGAGCAATGTGGACCAGCCACAAACTGCACTTCGACAAGCAAAAGACGTCAAGAATATAACTTCAGCTGGAAGACCACGGAATCGCCCAACATCACAGAATGAGTTTTTTTTTAAAATTTATTCTGGACTCAAATCCAACCACAAATTTACTTCTCACTCTGTAATCTATTTGTGTGTGTGTGTGTGATTCTCGTGTGAGTGTGTACGTAACTGTGTGTTGTGTTTTTTTTAATGATTTTATTTAGATCGGGTTTATATTGTTAAGTATAATAAACTCACCTCTTTCATGTTTAAACTCAGGAGAACCTGTCCAATCAGTTCCTTCACCATCACACCAAAGGTAAAATGTAAAACACTCAATGAGACGTTACTATTGCACTGTTTATAAAGGACAAACACTATTGCAGTCAAATAAAGAAGACCCACTCTGACCCCTCCTCACCTGGCCATAACAATTGGCTGGGCTGGGGATGGAGCGAATATGGGGATGAACTCAGCTCAGCATTAAATAGATACCAGAGGCTGTAAACTTCCTGGTTCAGCCTCAGACAATGGCCAGCGAGGGGGATGCAGATCATGGACAGGGAATGGTGCTTGTGACAGAAACTGAAGACAATGGTTTCAGTCTTCTCACGATTTAAATGACAAGAACACTAAATCAGTGAAATATGGTTTATGAATCTAATAGTTGGATACAGAGACTTACCAGGGACACCAATAGTAGCGAGGATGGGATAGTAAATAAATTGAATCATCTTCAGAGCATAAGCGATCCGCAATTCTAATGTTATCCAATAATAATCCGCAGTAAGATAGTCAAACCAATAGGATAAACTCCTGTCACTTGTTGTAACATTCCAATCTATTGTTCTCAGATTCTGACCCATTGTTGTAACATTCCAATCTATTGTTCTCAGATTCTGACCCATTGTTGTAACATTCCAATCTATTGTTCTCAGATTCTGCCCCATTGTTGTAACATTCCAATCTATTGTTCTCAGATTCTGACCCATTGTTGTAACATTCCAATCTACTGTTCTCAGATTCTGACCCATTGCTGTAACATTCCAATCTATTGTTCTCCTATTCGGACCCATTGTTGTAACATTCCAACCTATTGTTCAGATTCTGATATCTCCTCACCATCTCTCTGCAGCCACGGATCCCTTTGAGTGCCGGAGCTGATGCTCCCGCTGACACTTTCAGAAAACACATTGAAAGGAGGCCTGTATTAATAGAAGAGGGAAACCCTCCAGTGACACCATTAGGGTCCATGGAGACCGGCATTAATTACAGTCACTGAACAAACTGGTTCAGTTAACCCCTTTCAATTCAACACTTTTTGTACTACAATAAAGTTGAACATTTAGCCAGTCTGGATGGGAATTATGAGAGTTACTGAGGGAAGAAATGGTGGAAATGACAGAGGCACTGGACAAAATCTTTCAGTCCTCCTTGGATATGGGAGTGATGCCAGAGGTCTGGAGGATTGTCAATGTTACACCCTGTTTAAAAAGGAGAGGTTGGGTAAACCTTGTAAGCATCAGTCTAATGTTGGTTGTTGGAAACTTCTAGAGGTCATAACCCAGCACAAAAATATATCTTGCTTGTAATACAACTTTTGATACATGACAAGCAGCACGGAAAGGTGAATGAAATATCATTCCTGATAATCTTCATCAAGTTCGTTGAGGACGTAACAGTGAGTGTTTCACGTAATATAATCATAGAAAGTTTAAGATACTGAAAGAGGCCACTTGTGCCATTGTGTCTGCAGCGGCCGAAAAATGATCCACCAACTCTAATCCCACCTTCCAGCATTTGATCCATAGCCCTGCAGATAATGACAGTTGAGGTGAACATCCAGTTTCCTTTTCACTGAGTGGAGGGACTCTGCTTAAACTATCCTTTCAGGCAGTAAGTTCTGGACCCTCACTATAAACAGGGGATGCAATACTGAACCCTGTGGAACGCCACTGCAAACAGTCCTCCGGTTAGTAAAATGCCTGTCAACAACTACCCTTTAATAAAAACAAGAAATGCTGGAAATACTCAGCAGGTCTGGCAGCATCTGTGGAGAGAGTAGCAGAGTTAACGTGACAGGTCCGTGACCCTTCATCGCTGATCTGAAAACTTAACTCTGCTTCTCCCTCCACAGATGTTGCCAGACCTGCTGAGTATTTCCAGCATTTATTGTTCTTACTTCAGATTTCCAGCTTCCGCAGAATTTTGCTTTTATTATAACAATGACCCTTTGTTTCCTGCCACTGAGCCAATTTTGTATTTTTGGGTGGACAGGTTTCTCCTCAACTCCCAGTTAATCCTTCTACCAAGCACTTTAAGTCACTGCCCGCTAGTCACTGATCTCTCTGCTAAGGTGATAGACTCTTCACCTCCACTCTATCCAAGCCCCTCAAAATTATGTCCATTTCAATCAGATCTGCCTTCAGCCTTCTCTGTTCCAAGTAGAACAACCCCAGCCTATCTAATCTTGCTTCGTAGCTGCATTTTTCAAGTCCTGGCAAACATCCTTGTAAATCTCCTCTGTACCCTCTCGAGTGCAATTACATCCTTTGTGCAATGATGTGACCAGAACTGCAGAGTACTCAGGTTGTGACCTAACCAATGATTTATACAGTTCCAGCATAACCTCACTGCTCTTGTATTCTATACCTCAGCTAATAAAGGAAAGGATTCCATATGCCTTCTTAACCACCTATCGACCTGACCTGCTACATTCAGGACATCAGTGGACATTGACTTCAAGGTCTCTCACATCCTCTACGCTTCTCAGCATTTTCCTATTAATTGTCTATCCCTTTGCCTTGTTTGACCTCCTCAAATACACATTTCATACTTAACCGGTTGAATTCCATTTGACACTTTTCTGCCATCAATATCTTCCTGCAGCTTACAGCTATACTCCTCGCTATCTACCACATGGCAAATTTGTGTGCCATCTGCACACATCTTGATCATGCCCCTACATTTACGTTCCAATCGTTAATATATGCTCCAAAAAGCAGGTGATCCAGAAATGAGACCTGTGGAAAGCCACTTGAAACAGACCTCAAGTCAGTAAAACACCCATCAAGGAGATCCTAGTATTCTCTGGGAAGATAGGGAGGAGATTGCAGAGCCTTTGTCCTTGATCTTTATGTCGTCATTGTCGACAGGAATAGTGCCAGAAGACTGGAGGATAGCAAATGTTGTCCCCTTGTTCAAGAAGGGGAGTAGAGACAGCCCTGGTAATTATAGACCTGTGAGCCTTACTTCGGTTGTGGGTAAAATGTTGGAAAAGGTTACAAGAGACAGGATTTATAATCATCTTGAAAAGAATAAGTTCATTAGCGATAGTCAGCACGGTTTTGTGAAGGGTAGGTCGTGCCTCACAAACCTCATTGAGTTTTTCGAGAAGGTGACCAAACAGGTGGATGAGGGTAAAGCAGTGGATGTGGTGTATATGGATTTCAGTAAGGCGTTTGATAAGGTTCCCCACGGTAGGCTATTGCACAAAATACGGAAGTATGGGGTTGAAGGTGATTTAGAGCTTTGGATCAGAAATTGGCTAGCTGAAAGAAGACAGAGGGTGGTGGTTGATGGCAAATGTTCATCCTGGAGTTTAGTTACTAGTGGTCTAGCGCAAGGATCTGTTTTGGGGCCACTGCTGTTTGTCATTTTTATAAATGTCCTGGAACAGGGTGTAGAAGGGTTAGTTAGTAAATTTGCGGATGACACTAAGGTCGGTGGAGTTGTGGATAGTGCCGAAGGATGTTGTAGGGTACAGAGGGACATAGATAGGCTGCAGAGCTTGGCTGAGAGATTGCAAATGGAGTTTAATGCGGAAAAGTGTGAGGTGATTCACTTCGGAAGGAGTAACAAGAATGCAGAGCACTGGGCTAATGGGAAGATTCTTGGTAGTGAAGATGCACAGAGAGAGCTTGGTGTCCAGGTACATAAATCCCTGAAGGTTGCTACCCAGGTTAATGGGGCTGTTAAGAAGGCATATGGTGTATTAGCTTTTATTAGTAGGGGGATCGAGTTTCGGAGTCACGAGGTCATGCTGCAGCTGTACAAAACTCTGGTGAGACCGCACCTGGAGTATTGCGTGCAGTTCTGGTCACCGCATTATAGGAAGGATGTGGAAGCTTTGGAAAGGGTGCAGAGGAGATTTACTAGGATGTTGCCTGGTATTGAGGGAAGGTCTTACGAGGAAAGGCCGAGGGACTTGAGGTTGTTTTCGTTGGAGAGAAGGAGGAGGAGAGGTGACTTAATAGAGACAAATAAGATAATCAGAGGTTTCGATCGGGTGGATAGTGAGAGTCTTTTTCCTCGGATGGTGATGGCAAACACGAGGGGACATAGCTTTTAGTTGAGGGGTGATAGATATTGGACAGATGTGAGAGGTAGTTTCTTTACTCAGAGTGTAGTAGGGGCGTGGAACGCCCTGCCTGCAACAGTAGTAGACTCGCCAACTTTAAGGGCATTTAAGTGGTCATTGGATAGATATATGGATGAAAATGGAATAATGTAGGTCAGATGGTTTCACAGGTCGGCGCAACATCGAGGGCCGAAGGGCCTGTCCTGCGCTGTAATGTTCTATATTCTAAATCAACAATCACCCTTTATTTCCTGTCACTGAGCCAATTTTGTAACCAGCTTTCTGCATTTCCCTGGATTCCATGGGACTGTATTTTTTTTACCTAGTATGCCACATGGGACCTTGTCAAAAGCCTTGCAAAAATCCACGGAGACCATATCATCTGCACTACCCTCATCTATCATCCTTGCTACTTCGTCGACAAATTCAATCAAGTTGGTCAAACAATATCTTCCCTTATCAAATCCATGCTGACTGTCCTTGATTGACCTGAGCCTTTCTAAGTGACAGTTTATCCTGTCTCTGAGAATAGATTACAATCATTTTCCCACTACTGAGGTAACACTGACTGGCCTGCAATTGTTTGGTATATCTCTTGCTCCATTTTAAAGAGGTACAATGTGAACAGTACTCCAATCCTCTGGCACTACACCTGCATCCAGTGAGGATTGGAAAATGATGGTCAGAACCTCTGCTATTTCCTCTCTCACTTCATTTGACAGCCTAGGATACATTTCATCAGGCCCTGGTGATTTATCAACTTTCAAGGATGCGAATCCCATTAATACTTCCTCTCTCCCATGTATATCACATCCAATAATTCACACTCCTCCTCCTTAACCACAATACCTGCATCGCCCCCACCCCCACTTTTGTTAAGACAGATACAAAGTACTTATTAAGAACCTTGACAACATCTTGCGCTCCTACTCATGTATATCCTCTTCTGTATATAGATTTTCAGTAGGCCTGTGATCAAATGACATTTCATAGAGTTGTTATGACATGGATTAATGTGACAGTGATGGTGTGGATATGACACTGACTCAGGGACAGAAAGCAGAGAGAAGTGGTGAACAGTCATTGTTCAGACTGGAGGTGGAGGGGACTATACAGTACTGTTTCTCAGGGTTCGATTCACTCCGCATGATATCAAGAAACTACTGAATGCACTGGATACTGCAAAGGCTATGAGCCGTCACAATATTCCGGAATAGTACTGAATACCTGTGCTCCAGAACTTCCATTCCCCCATCAAGCTGTTCCAGTACAGCTACAACATTGGCTTCTATCCTGCAATGTGGAAAATTGCCCAGGTATGTCCTGTACACAAAAAGCAGGACAAGTCCAACCCGGCCAATTACCGCCCCATCAGCCTATTCTCAACCATCAGTAAAGTGATGGAAGGTGTCATCGACACTGCCATCAAGCGGCATTTGCTTAGCAATAACCTGCTCAGTGACGCTCAGTTTGTTTTCCGCCAGGGGCACATAGCTCCTGACCTCATTACTGCCTTGGTTCAAATATGGACAAAGGAGCTGAACTCAATAGGTGAGGTATGAGTGACTGCCCTGACATCAAGGCAGCATTTGACTGAGTATGGCATCAAGGAGCCCGAGCAAAAATGGAGTCAGTGGGAATCGGCGGGGCGGGGCGGGGGGGGGGGGCGGGGGGACTTTCTGCTGGTTAGAGTCATACCTAGCGCAAAGGAAGATGGTTGTGGTTGTTGCAGGTCAATCAGCTCAGCTCCAATACATCACCGCAAGAGTTCCTCAGGGTAGTGTCTTAGGCCTAACTATCGTCAGATGCTTCATCAGTTACATTCTTTCAATCATAAGGTCAGAAGTGGGGATGTTCGCTGATGATTGCACAATTTTCATGACCAATCGTGACTCCAAAGTACTGAAGCAGTCCGTGCAGAAATGCAGCAAGACTTGGACAATATCATGGCTTGGGCTGATAATTGACAAGTATCATTCGCACTGCACTAGTGCCAGGCAATGACCATCTCCAACAAGAGATAATCTAATCATCTCTGTTGACATTCAATGACATTACCATCGCTGAATCCCCCACTATCAACATCCCAGGGGCTACTATTGACCAGAAACTGAACAGGAATAGCCATATAAATACCATGGCTAAAAGAGCAGGTCATATGCGAGGAATCCTGAGGCGAGTAACTCACCTCCTGACTCCCCAAAGCCAGTCCACCATCTACAGGGCACAAGTCAGGAGTGTGATGGAATTCCGTCTGCTTGTCTGGATGGCTGCAGCTCCAACAACACTCAAGAAGCTCGGCATCATGATTGGCACCCCATCCACAACATTCACTCCCTCCACCACCGACGCACAGTGGCAGCAGTGTGTACCATCTGCAAGATGCACTGCAGCAACACACCAAGGCTCCTTAGACAGCACCTTCAAAACACACAACTTCTACCACATAGAAGGGCAAGGGCAGCAGATGTATGGAAACACCACCACCTGCAAGTTCCCCTCCAAGCCACACACCATGCTGATTTGAAACTATCTTGCAGTTCCTTCACTGTCGCTGGGTCAAAATACTGGAACTTCCTTCCTAACAGCACTGTGGGTGTACCTACCCCACGTGGATTGCAGTGGTTCAAGAAGGCAGCTCACCACCACCTTCTCAAGGGTAATTAGGGATGGGCAATAAATGCTGGCCTGGCCAGTGATGTCCACATCCCATGAATGAATAAAAAAATGATGCCAGAGAACTGGAGGGCTGTAAATGTTACACCCTGTTTAAAAAAGGGGAGGTTAGATAAATCCTGTAACTCTCAGTCAAATGTTGATTCTTGGAAAATTCTGGAGGCCGTAACCCAGCACAAAAATATTTCTTACTTGTAAAATCATATCTTAATAAATGACAAGCAGCAGGGATAGCTTCATGGAAAATCATTTCTGATAGTCTTGATAGTTTGTTGACATATTGTGAGTGTTAACGAGGATAGCGTGATTCGTGTTTTAGAATCATAGAATCGTTGAAAATTTAAGGCACAGAAAGAGGCCACTTGGCCCATCGTGTCTGTGCCTGCCGAAAAATTATCCACCTATTCTTATCCCACCTTCCATCATGTAATCCATAACCCTGCAGATTATGACACTTGTGGTGCACATTCAGACTCTTTTTGAATCAGTAGAGGGTTTCTGCCTCAACCATCCTTTCAGGACGTGAGTTCCAGACCCTCACTAAAAGCAAGGGACCCAGTACCAAGCCCTGTGGAAAAATACGGGAAAGTCCTCCAGTGAATACCCGTCAACAATTACCCTTTGTTTCCTGTCACTGAGACAATTTTGTATTTCTGTGTGAACATGTTTTTCCTCAACTCCCTTCTGAAAGTTCTACCAATCACTTTAAATCTATGTCCCCTAGTCACTGACCTTTCTGCGAAGGTGAATAGAGCCTTCACCTCCACTCTATCCAGGCTCCACAAAATGTTGTTCATTTCAATCAGATCTCCCCTCAGCCTTTTCTGTTCCATGGAGAACAACCCCAGCCTATCCAATCTTTCCTCATAGCTGCATTTTTCCAGTCCAAGCAACATCCTCATAAATCTCCTGTGTACCCTCTCTCGTGCAATTACTTCCTTTCTGTAATGTGGTTACCAGAACTGCACAAAGTATTCAAGATGTGGCCTAACCAATGTTTTATACAGTTCCAGCCAAACCTCCCAGCTCTTACATTCTATACCTCAGCTAAAAAGGGAAATGATTCCATATGCATTCTTACCTGCCTTATTGACCTATCCTGCGATCTTCAGGGATATGTGGGCATTCACTCCAAAGTTCCTTACTTGCTCTACACTTCTCAGTATTGTCCTAGTAATCGTATATTCCTTTGCTTGTTTGAGCTCCTCACACTTATCCGGGTCGAATCCCATTTTGCTGCCCATCTGACCAGACCGTCAATATCTTCCTGCAGCCTTCTCGCTGTCGACAACATGGCCAATCTTTGTGTCGTCTGCAAAAGTCTTGATCATACCCCCTACATTTACGTCTAAATCTTTAATATAGACAACAGAAAGCAGGGGACCCATTACTGAGCCCTGTGGAATGATATTGGAAACAGTCCTCCAGTCGCAAAAATACCTGTCAATAATTACATTTTATTTCCTGCCACTGAGCCAATTTTGTATCCGCCTTGCTGCATTTCTCTGGATGCCATTGGATTTTATTTTTTGAACCAGTTTCTCATGTGGGACATTGTCAGAAGCCTTGCTAAAATCCATGTAGACCACATCAACTGCACTACCCTCATCTATATTCCCTGTAACATCTTCAAAAAATTCGATCAATTTGGTCAAACAAGAGCGTCCCTTAACAATTCCATGCTGACTATCTTTGATAAACCTGTGCCTCTCTAAGTGACAGTTTATCCCGTCTCTCAGAATAGATTCCAATAATTTGCCCACTGCTGAGGTTCGACTGACTGGCCTGTAATTATTCAGACTATCCTTCGCTCCCTTTTTAAACAGAGGTACAATGTTAGCAATTCTCCAATACTCCAGCACAAAAACTGTATCTAGTGAGGATTGGAAAATGATGGTGGGCAGACCCTCTGCTATTTCTTCTCTTGCTTCTTCGAACAGCCTGGGGTACATTTCATCCGGCTGTGGTTATTTTTCAACTTTCAAGGATGCTAATCCCATTAATACTTCCTCTCTCCCTATGTTTATCACACGCAATAATTCACACTCCTCCTCCTTAACGACAATATCTAAATCCCCCCTCTTTTCTGAAGACATACGCAAAGTGATCAATAAAGAACCATACCAATATCTTCCACCCTTATACAAAGGTTACCTTTCTGATCTATTATGGGTCCTACTCTCCCCTTAGTTAACCTCTTACTCGTAATGTATTGAGAAAACATCTTTGGGTTCACCTTGATTTTGCTTGCCAATATTATTTCATTCCCTCTCTTTCCTTTCCTAATTTCCTTTTTGATTTGACCCCTTCACTTTCTAAACTCCTCACAACTTTCTGTAGCATTGAGTTCTCAGTGTCGGATATATGCTTCCCTTTTCTGTCTTATCCTACCCTGTCGGCACCTTGACATCCATGGGACTCGAGATTTGGCCGACTCACCCTTTTTCTTTGTGGGAACATGCTTATCCTGAACCTCTTGAATCTCCCCTTTGAATGCCTCCCACTGCTCTGAGACTGAATTACCTTCAAGCAGCTGTTTCCAGTCCACTTTCGCTCCACAGTTTAGTAATATCAGCCTTGGCCCATTGAGAACTCTAACTGCTGATATATCTCTTGTCCTGGTCCATAATTATGTTAAAACTAACTGAATTATGATCATTCCCACCAAAATGCTCTCCCAGTACTACTCCTTCCACCTGCACATCTTCATTTCCTAAAACAATGTCTAAAACGGCACCCTCTCTTGTTGGACTTGTTACATCCTTGTCAAAAACGTTCTCCTGAATGCACCCCAAGATTTCTGCTCCCTCAATTCTTTTCATACTAAAATTATCCCAGTTAATATTGGGGTAATTAAAATCCCCTACTATTACTGCCCTATTGTTCTTGCACTTCTCAGACAGGTGCCTACATATCTGCTCTTCTATCTCCCCCTGACTATTTGGCTGTCGAGATAACACTCCCAGCAGTGTGATTGTCCCTTTTTGGTTCCTCAGCTCAATCCATATGGTCTCACTTGATGAACCTTCCAACATATCATCCCTCCTCACAGCTGCAATAGATACCTTGACCAAAATTGTCACTCCCCCTCCTTTCTTATCACCTTCCCTATCGCGTCTGAAAACCCGGTAACCAGGAACGTTGAGCTGCCATTCCTGTCCCTCCTTAAGCCATGTTTCTGCAATAGCTATGATATCATACTACCACGTGTCTATCTGTGCCCTCAGCTCATCTGCTTTATTTGCTATACCCCTTGCATTGAAATAGATACCCTTGAGCACCGCTAAGCTCTTCATCTTTATTTTATAACCTTTGTTTCCTCTGTCTTCCAGACTCATCCATTAATTTTCCGCCTTCCATTTTCATTTCTGATTTTGTCCCAGCTGAGTCTACCCTCAGGTCCCCATCCCCTACCAAACTAGTTTAAACCCTCCCCAACAGTACTAGCAAAATGTTCCACAAGCAACCCAGTCCCGACTCTGTTCAGGTGCAAATCCCCCGGCCTATACAGGACCCATCTCGCCCAGAGCCGGTCCCAGTGCCCCAGGAATATGAAGCCCTCCTTTCTGCATCATATTTCCAGCCAAACATCCATCTGTCTTATCTTTCTATTTCTGTGCTCAGTTGTGCATGGCATTGGGAGTAATCCGGAGATTGCTACTTTTGACGTCCTGCTTGTCAATTTCTTCCCTTGCTCCCAAATTCTGACCACAGAACAACATTCCTCTTTCTACCTATGTCGTTGGTTCCGATGTGAACCATGACTTCTGGCTGTTCCGCTTCACCTTCAGGATGCTCTGCTGTCGCTCAGTGACATCCTTGACCCTGGCAACAGGTAGGCAACACACCATCCTGGATTCACGTCTGTGGCCACAGAAACGCCTGTCTGTTCCCCTGACTATTGAACCACCGATCACTCTGGCTCTTTCCGTCATCCCTGCATCCCACTCTACAGCTGAGCCACCCGTGGTGCCATGGACCTGGCTCTGGCTGTACTCCCCAGGTGAAGCATCACTTTCCTCAGTATTCAGAACTGAATACCTGTTGGAGAGTGAGATGCACTCAGGGGTCACCTGCACTACCTGCCTGATTCTTTTTGACTGTCTGGTGATCACCCATTCCCTCTCTCCCTGCATACTCTTAAGCAGAGGGGTGACCACATCTATAAACATGCTAAAACTGAATAAACTGATATATGAGAAGAAAGAATGTGCAGGGGTACGGGGAAAAGGCAGGGAATGGGATTAGGTGAATTGCTCATGCGGAGAGCCGGTGCAGACACAACGGGATGAATAGTTTCTTTTGTGCGGTAATAACACTGTAATGCGTCGTCTCAGATGGGTGTAATGGTGGAGAATGGGGAATCCATGGTGGGAAAGGGAAGTTGTCCTATGGGAACCGAAATCTTAGCAAGAATTGTCCGGGTCGAGGGCATCCAGGAAATATCCTCCCTGCAGCCACAATGTTCCAGTGGTGTTGGGAGTGAATGTTTAAGCCAGTGGATGGGGTACCAATCCTAGTTCTATCCTAGTGTCAAGCTTACACAGTTTTGTTTGAGCTGCATCCATTCAGGCAAATGGGCAGTGTTCCTGGAAAGGCTTTGGGGAATCAGGAAGTGTGCCGCTTGCCTTTTGCCCCAACCTCTAGCCGGCTCGAGTAGCTATGGCATTTTTGTGCCTGGTCCAGTCAGTTTCTGGTCAATGGTCACTCCCATAATGTTGAAGGTGAGGGAATCGGCAATGACATTGCCCCTGAATGTCAAGAGGTGGTGGTTATGTTTCTCTTCTTGGAAATGGTCATTGCCTGTCACCTATGTGGCCGTGAGCTTCACTTGCCACTTACCAGCCAAAGCCTGGATGTTGTCTAGGTCTTGCTGCCTACAGGCACAGACTGCTTCATTATTACTTCCTCCAGCTCCTGAAGTGTCCTCCGGATTCCTGGTGCCAATGACTGTGTCCTCATGACGGTGATGATATGAAGGGTGCAGCAGAACACCATGAACTTGGACACCTGATCCAGTGTGTAGTGGAGGGCTCCTCCCGAGAGGTTCAGACATCGGAAGCATTGCTTCATCACACCGATGGTCTATTCCTGGTGACACCATTGCCCACGTTATACACAAGTTAATTGTGTGATGCTGGTTGGCGGTGGGAGGTGGTTTGGGGGAGTAGAAACATGAGCTGTGTCCAGAGGGGGTTTCCTTTGTCTCCGAGGAGCCACATTCTGAATCAGCATGGAGACCGAAGTGTTGGGACCGGCTGACTGCTTCAGAATGAAGGTATGGTGGCTGCAGCCAGCATAGTGGACATTCACCAATATGATGTACTGGGCATGCTCTCACATCAACTGTACACTAATGGAGTGAGAGTTCTTTCAGTTCCTGTGACTCTCCCTATTGAAATGGGGGCCCGGAAGAGCAACCTACACCATCAGGAATCCTGCTATCCTGACAAAGCCACGGGATCTCTCATCCTGCTTCTCCCTGCTGATGGAGAAAATGATGACATAGATGGTCACCCTCACCACCCAGAATTATCAATGGACAACATACAGGCCTCGCAACTACTGGTCAGTTAGTGTAACATCAGTGGTGATTAAGGTTTTAGAAACAATAAAAAGGGAAAAATGGCGACACACACTTGGAGAGGTTTGAGTTATTTAAGGATTGTCAGCACGGATTTCGAAAAGGCAGATTATGCTTGACTGAGCTAATTGAATTTATTTCGATGATCAGAGAAGGTTGATGAAGGGAATGTGGTGGATGTTGTCTACATGGATTTTATGAAAGTATTTGATGAAGAACCAAACAAAAGCTTGGTTAACAAAATTGAAGCTCATGGAATCGCATCCAATTGGATAAACAAATTGTCCAAAGGACAGCAAAAAGATAAATGTGTTAAATGGTTGTTTTTCAGACTGGAGGATGGTAGACAATGACTCTATGACCCTAGCGCTCTCTATGACTGGATGTTGGATATGTCTCCGGCTCCTGCCTGGAAAGATCCAGTTAAATAGAGTTTCAATGAAGCTGTGACCTTAACAGCCACTGACAGCTCCGTCCTCACCCTGGTGAGAGGCTTCAGGTCGTGTTACAGGAGGTGACACAGTTCTGTGACCACCTCCTGATTGAATCAGAGTCACCTCACACACTGCTCCTGGGTTAGGTGTAGGTAGGGAAATTGCTCTTGGAAAACCCGGGGTGGGTTGGCAGCGCCCCCTCCTCCTACCTCTTTACAGAGCATCCCCTCTCTGCAGTCTCTGCTCCATGTGTTTGTCATGTTACAGACCCAGAGACACTGTAACTACAGTCCCCATACCTCGTCCAGAGTTGGGTCACCAAATCCTCTGCCCTCCCTGAATGTCTGCAGCAGCTCACAACACAACCTCCAGAAAACCATCCACAGAACCTCCACCAACTTTACAATAGCAGAAGTAAGTCAAAAGCCCGTCACCTGTAAGTTGGATGCCTGGTCCTTTTAAATAAGACTAGAGGGGGTACCACGTGCTGCTGAATGTATGTTCAGCTGAGAGTGACTAACACAGGCGGTCAGTGGACATGCACAGACCAAGTGTCAAAGACGTACATCAAAGTTCCCGGTATGTTGCATTGACATCACTTCCAAATCCATCCTCAAAGGGACAACACATATCCGGTACGATTGAGCTAGAGCCCCGCCCAGATTGGGACACTGTGCAGGCCACACTTGACGTGGCCGGCAGTGAAGACCACACGAATAGAACATAGATGATACGAGTTTGCTGGAGCCCTGCCCAGCATGGGGTATTGTGCACTAGCAGTGGTGGGCTCTGCGGTTCTCATCATTTTATGGATCCCAGCTTCTGTACCGTCAGCACCAGTAGTGCTGCAGAGTCTAAAATCGTGGCTCTGGACAGATACAGAGGGAAATAAATTCACTTTAAAAGGAGAACTGAAAAAAGATTGATGTCAAAAGAGTTGCAGGAATATGGGAAATGGACAGGGAAATGGGACTATCTGGAGGGGTGAGGCCATGGAGAGATTCAAACACAGGAATGATTAAAATTAAGGTGCTGCCAGACTGGGAGCCAATGTAGATCAGTGAACACAGGGGTGATGGGTGATCGGGATTTGGTGTGAATTAGAATACAGGCAGCAGAGTGCTGGATGGACTGTGGTTTATGGATGTTTATAACTGGGAGGGTGACCAGGATAGAATTGGAATAGTCAAGTGTGGATTTAACGGTGACACGGATGAGGGTTTATGCAGCAGATGGGCTGAGGCAGAAGTGGAGACGGGTGATATTACGGAGGAGTTAGTAGGCAGGGTGGTGATGGACAGAATATGGAGATGAACTCAGCTCAGGTTTAAATAGAACACAGAAGTTGTAAACTGTCTGGTACAAGCTCAGATATTGGGCAGAGTGGAGTATGTGCTTCCCAGATAGGGGATGGAGTTTGAGATGGAGACCAATGATACTGGCTTCAGTATTCCCCAAATTTACATTACAGAACAGTATTTCATTGAAACAGGGTTTACAGATCTCCTAGCCTGAAATAGAGACAGCAACAGCAGCAACGATGAGAGAGTAAATGACAAGAACTGTAATACAGTTGACAATGGTTAATAGAGCTAATAGCTGGAGATATTCAACAGGCATAACAACGGCAGCAAGAAGGGCAGAGTAAATTACAGGAGCAGTAATGTAGTTAAACATGGTTTAAAGAATTAATAGCCAGATATAGAGACTTACCAGGGACACCAAAGATAGCCAGGATGGGATAGTAAATGTATTGAATAATCTTCAGTGCGAAATAGATACGGAAGTTTAATGACATCCGATCATAATATGTAGAAAGAGAGTAAATAACCGAGGATAAAATTCTGTCCATTGTTGTAACATTCCAATCTATTGTTCTCAGATTCTGACCCATTGTTGTAACATTCCAATCTATTGTTCTCAGATTCTGACCCATTATTGTAACATTCCAATCTATTGTTCTCAGATTCTGACCCATTGTTGTAACATTCCAATCTATTGTTCTCAGATTCTGACCCATTATTGTAACATTCCAATCTATTGTTCTCAGATTCTGACCCATTATTGTAACATTCCAATCTATTGTTCTCAGATTCTGACCCATTGTTGTAACATTCCAATCTATTGTTCTCAGATTCTGACCCATTATTGTAACATTCCAATCTATTGTTCTCAGATTCTGACCCATTGTTGTAACATTCCAGTCTTTTGTTCTCAGATTCTGATCTATCCTCTCTCTATCTCTCTGGAGCAGCTGATCTCTGTAAGTGCCGGAGCTGATGCTCCCACTGACTATGGAATAACATATTGAAAGAAGCCCCTTATTAATAGAAGATGGAAAACACAATTAGGGTCCATGGAGACTGACATTATGCACAGTCACGGAACAAACAGATTCAGTTAACCATTTTCAAACCAACACTTTTTGTACCACAATAAAGTTGAACATTTACCCAGTCTGGATGGGATGTATGAGGGTTGATGAGGGAAGGAATGGTGTAAATAGCAGAGGCACTGGCCAGAATATTCCAATCCCCCTTGGATATGGGCGTGATGACAGCTTTCCACAGGCTCACCACACTCTGGGTGAAGACACTTCTCCTCATCTCAGTCCTGAAAGTTTTACCCCGTATCCTTAGACTATGAGCCCTGGTCCGGGAGTCCCCCACCATCGGGAACATCCTTCCTGCATCTACCCTATCAAGTCCCGTTAGAATGTTATAGGTTTCGATGAGATCCCTCCTCACTCTTCTGAATTCCAGTGAATATAGTCCTAACCGACTCAATCTCTCCTCATACGACAGTCCTACTACCCCAGGAATCAGTCTGGTAAAATTCTACTGCACTCCCTCTGTAGCAAGAACAGCCTTCCTCAGATAAGGAGACCAAAACTGCACACAATATTCCAAGTGCAACCTCACCAAGGCTCTGCATAATTGCAGCAAAACATCCCTGCTCCTCTACTCGAATCCTGTCTCTATGAAGGCCAACATAACATTCGCCTTTTTCGACCGCCTTGTTGTACCTGCATGCTTACCTTCAGTGACTGGTGTACGAGAACACCCAGGTCTTGCTGCATATTACTCTCCCTCAGTTTCTCGCCCTTCAGATAATATTTTTCCTTCCTGTTTTTGCTAGTAAAGTGGATAACTTCACATTTATCCACATTATACTGCATCTGCCATGCATTTGCCCACTCACTCAACTTGTCCAAATCACCCTGTAGCCTCTCTGCACCCCCCTCACAACTCACCCTCACATCCAATTTTGTATCATCTGCAAATCTGGAGATATTACATTTAGTTTCCTCATCAAAATCATTAATATATATTGTGAATAACTGGGGTCCTAGCTCCGATCCCTGCGGTACCCCACTAGTCACTGCCTGCCATTCAGAAAAAGATCTGTATGTTCCAATGCTTTGTTTCCTGTCTGCCAACCAATTTTCTATCCATCGCAATACACTACCCCCAATCCCATGCGCGTTAATTTTACACGCTAAACCCTTACGTGGAACTTTGGCGAGAGCCTTCTGAAAGTGCAAATAAACCACATCCACTGGCTCCACCTCATCAACTCTACCAGTTACATCCTCGAAGAATGCTAGTAGATTTATCAAGCATGATTTCTCTTTCATAAATCCATGCTGACTCTGTCCGATTCTACCACTGTTCTCCAAGTTCTCTGCTGCAAAATCTTTGATAATGGACTCCAGGATATTTCCCACGACCGATGTCAGGCTGACTGGTCTACAATTTCCTCCTTTCTCTCTACCTCCCTTTTTTAATAGTGGGGTTACATTCGCTACCTTCCAATCTGTAGGAACTGTTCCAGAGTCCATAGAATCTTGGAAGATGACCACCAATGCATCCACTATTTCTAGGGCCACTTCCTTAAGTACTCTGGGATGTAAATTACTAGGACCTGGGGATTTATCGGCCTTCAATACCATCAACTTCTCCAACACCATTTCTCTACTAATACTGATTTCTTTCAGTTCCTCTCTCTCACTAAACCCTGTATTCACCAACACTTCTGGTATGATATTGGCGTCCTCCTTTGTGAAGACAGAACTAAAGGATGCATTTAGTTGGTCAGCCATTTCTTTGTTTCCCATAATAAATTCCCCTGTTTCTGACTGTAACGGACCTTCATTTGTCTTCGCCAATCTTTTCCTCTTCACATAACTATAGATTCGTGTACAGTCAGTTTTTATGTTCCCCGTAAGCTTACTCTCGTACTCCATTTTCCCCTTCTCAATCAATCCCTTGGTCCTCCTTTGCTGAATTTTAAACTGCTCCCAATCCTCAGGTCTGTTGTTTTTCCTGGCAAATTTATATGCCTCTTCCTTGGATCTAATGCTATCTTTAATTTACCTTGTAAGCCATGATTTGGCTACCTTTTCCGTTTTACTTTTGTGCCAGACAGGGATAAACAATTGTTGCAGTTTATCCATGCGCTCTTTGAATGTTTGCCTTTGCCTATCCAGGGTCATCTCTTTAAGTAACGTTTCCCAATGCATCATCAACGACTCATGCCTCATACTTTCGTAGCTTACTTTATTAAGATTCACGACCATAGTCTCAGAATCAACTAGGTCACTCTCCATCATGATGAAGGATTTTATCATATTATGGTCGCTTGTCCCCAAGGGATCTCGCACATCTAGATTGTTAATTATTCCTCTCTCATTACACAATAACCAGTCTCGGATGGCCTGTTCTCCAGTTGGTTGCTCAAAGAATTGGTCCTGAAAACCATCCCGTATATTCTCCAGCATTTCCTCCACAATGTATTGTGACCAATTTGATTTGCCCGATCTATATGCAGATTCAAGAAACTCATTACAGATGTTCCTTTATCGCATGCGTCTCTAATTTCCTGGTCATTGCCATTCCCAAATTCAGCACTACAGTCTGGGGGTCTATATACAAACCCCACTAACGTTTTCTGCCCCTTAGTGTTTCTCAGCTCTACCCATACATATTCGATAACATCAGAGCTAATATTCTGCCTCACGATTGCGTTAATTTCCTCTTTAACCAGCAATGCAACTCCACCGGGGGTGGAGATAGTACGTTTTAGTGATTGTGTGAATATTTGGTCAGAAGCTCATCTCAAGATATCTCAGGGTTAACTATGCAACTAAGTCTGTGAACAGTTTGGCTTCGTCTCAAACATTTACAAAGGAGAGGGATGGAGTGTGTAACTACATAGAACATAGAACATAGAACATACAGCACAGAACAGGCCCTTCGGCCCACAATGTTGTGCCGATCCTTTGTCCTCTGTCAAGGACAATTTAATCTATACCCCATCATTCTCCTTTATCCATATACCTATCCAAAAGCCTTTTGAAAGTCCCTAAAGTTTCTGACTCAACAACTTCCCCGGGCAAGGCATTCCATGCCTCGACCACTCTCTGGGTAAAGAACCTTCCCCTGACATCCCCCTTATATCTCCCACCCTTCACCTTAAATTTATGACCCCTTGTAACGCTTTGCTCCACCCGGGGAAAAAGTTTCTGACTGTCTACCCTATCTATTCCCCTGATCATCTTATAAACCTCTATCATGTCACCCCTCATCCTTCTCCGTTCTAATGAGAAGAGGCCTAGAATGTTCAGCCTTTCCTCGTAAGACTTATTCTCCATTCCAGGCAACATCCTGGTAAATCTCCTCTGCACCCTCTCCAAGGCTTCCACATCCTTCCTAAAATGAGGCGACCAGAACTGCACACAGTACTCCAAATGAGGCCTTACCAAGGTCCTGTACAGCTGCATCATCACCTCACGGCTCTTAAATTCAATCCCTCTGCTAATGAACGCTAACACCCCATATGCCTTCTTCACAGCCCTATCCACTTGAGTTGCAACTTTCAACGATCTATGCACATAGACCCCAAGGTCTCTCTGCTCCTCCACATGCCCAAGAACCCTACCGTTAACCCAGTATTTTGCATTCATGTTTGTCCTTCCAAAATGGACGACCTCACACTTTTCAGGGTTAAACTCCATCTGCCACTTTTCAGCCCAGCACTGCAACCTATCCAAGTCCCTTTGCAGACGACAATACCTAGGACAATAACTAGGAAATGTTTGGAGCAGAGACAGAAAACAATGGCTTCAATCTTCTCAATATTTAATTGGCATTGCAGATGTGTGAGGTAATACATTTTGAAAGGATGAATGAGGAGAGACAATACAAGTTAAATGGTATAACTATAAAGGTGGTGAAATAACAGAGACACCTGGGGTGTTTGTACACAAATCTTTGAAGGTGGCAGGAAAGGTTAACTTGACAGTTAATAAATATATGGGATCCTAGGGTTTATAAATAGAGGCAAAAAGAACAAAAGCAAGGACATTATGTGAAACATATATAAAATACTAGTTCAGCTGCACCTGGAGTCTTGTGTCGAATACTGGGAACCACACTTTAGGAAGGACATGAAGCCTTCGGAGAGGGTACAGAACTGTTTTACTAGAATTTGTCCAGGCATGAGGGATTACAGTTATGTTGCTGGGGTTGTTCTGCTTTGAGCAAAGAACTTTCAGAGGAGATTTGTTTGAGGTGTTTAACATTAGGAAGGATTTAGATAAATTAAATAAAGAGAAACTATTTCCAATGTCCAAGAGACACAGATTTAAGGCGATTGGTAAAAGAAGCAGATATGAGGATTTTTGTTTCTGAGTGGTTTGGATTTGGAATGCACTGTCAGATAGGCTGATGGATACAGATTCAATAGTAGATCCCAAAAGAGAATTGGATAAATATCTGAAGGAGATAAAATGCAAGGATATAGTGAAAGAGCCAGGGAGTGGGACTAACTGGATTGCTCTTTGAAAGGGCCAGCACAGACTTGATGGGCCGAATGACCTCATTCAGCTTGTGCTATTCTATGATTCTATGATGGTTCCCACCAGGACTTTCACAATATTCCTCTCCTTTCACAAGGAGTTTGATAAAGTACCACATAAAAGCCATGTTACCGAATTAGAAACACATGGGATAAAAGGACCAATATCAGCCATGACTCAGTTTGTCGCTCTCTCCCCTTTCAATCACAAGCTTCTAGGATCAAGTGTCACTGCAGGACTTGATCACAAGAATCAATGCTGACATTGCAGTGCAGTACTGAGGGTGTGTTGCACTGTCAGAGGTGCAGTCTATCGAATGAAACTTTAAACCAAGTTGCAGTCTGTCCTCTCAGGTGGATGTTAAAGATCCCATCGCACTATGTAGAAGCAGAGGAGGGGAATTATTCCCGGTGTCCTGGTCAAAATGTTTCCTTCAATCAACATCACAAAAACAGATCTGATCATTATAACATTGCTGCTTGTGGGATCTTGCTGTGCAGAAATTGTCTGCCTGTTTCCTACATTACAAGAGTGACTTCGATTTAAGAAGTATTCATTGGCTGTAAATCACTTTGGAACATGCAGTGGTCATGAAAGGCGTTTCATAAATGGAAGTCTGTTCTTTTATTTTCAATGTCAGCATACGGGAAATTAGCTCAGTGACAGAAAGTAGAGAAAAGTGGAGAATGGTTGTTGTTCAGTCTGGAGGGAAGTACACAGTGGAGTTCCCCAGGGTCAATGTTGCTGTATGTTAATGCAATGGGCTTGTGTACAGAGGTGATAATGTCAAATATTTCAGATGGCAGGAAAGGCAGAAATGTTAATAAACAATGAGAAGGATAGTAACACACTTCAGGAGGACAGAGACTGACTGGTGAAATGGGCTGGCGGATGGCAAATAGAATTTAACACAGTGAAGTGTGAAGTGAGACATTTGGGTAGGAAGTGCAAGGGAAGGCAACATAAACAAATTGGTATTGTTTAAATGAGGAGACCAGAACAGAGAGACTTGGTGTGTATTCAGACAGATCTTTGAAGGCCGCACGAAAAGTTGACAAGTTTACGTCTGATATAACAGACATCAGGTAGAAAACACTATTGAGAAGCAGGCTGAATATTGAAGGTCCAGTGGGTAAGTGAAAAAGCAAATAAGTGAAGCAATGAGTGAGCATGAAAAGAGGCGATCATTGAAGGAAATCCGAAAGTTTTCTAAAGGCACCTAAATAGTAAAAGGGTAGTAAAAGGAACAGTGGAGCGGACTCAGGACCATAAAGGGGATTTGCACATGGAGGCAGAGGATATAGCTGAGGTACTAAATGAATAATTTCCACCTGTCTTTACCAAGGAAGAAGATATGGAATCCTTTCCTTTATTAGCCGAGGTATAGAATATACGAGCAGGGAGGTTATGCTAGAATTGTATAACTCATTGGTTAGGACACAACTTGAGTACTGTGTGCAGTTCTGGTCACCTCATTACAGAAAAGGTGTAATTGCACCAGAGAGGGTACACAGGAGATTTACGAGGATCTTGCCAGGACTGGAAAAATGCAGCTATGAGGAAAGATTGGACAGGCTGGGTTTGCTCTCCTTGGAATAGAGAAGGCTGAGGGGAAATCTGATTGAAATGTACAAAACCCGGAGGGGCCTGGATAGAGTGGAGGTGAAGCGTCTATTCACCTTAGCAAAGAGGTCAGTGACGAGAGGGCATGGACTTAAAGTGATTGGTAGAAAGATTAAAAGGGAGCTGCGGATTTTATTTTTCACCCAGCGGGTAGTGGGAGTCTGGAACACACTTTCTGAAAGGGTAGTTGAGGCAGAAACCAACAACTCATTCAAAAGGTGTCTGGATATGCAGCTCAAGTGCTGTATTCTATCAAATGCTGGAAGGCAGGATCAGAATGGATGGGTCGTTTTTTGGACAGCATAGACACGATGGGCCAAGTGGCCTCTCTCTGTGCCATAAACTTTCTATGATTCTAAGATGCAACCCAGGCAATGTTGAAAGAGGAGGTAAGTCAGAAATTGATAAAGAGGAAGTATTAGATAGGCTGTCTGGACTTAAATTGAATAAAGCACCAGGATAAGATGAGATGTATCCAAGGATACTGAGGGAAGTGAGGGTGAAAATCGCAGAGGCACTGGACATAATTTTTCAGTCTTTCTTAGACTTGGGGATGATGCCAGAGGACTGGAGAATTGCAAACGTTACACCCTTGTTCAAAAAAAGGTGTAAAGATAAGGCCAGCAACTACAGGCCTGTCAGTTAAACTTCGGTGGTGGGAAAACTTCTAGAAAGAAATAATCTTGGACAAAGCTAATAGTCACATGGACAAATGCGAGTTAATTAAACAAGCCAGCATGGATTTCTTGAGAGAAAATCATGTTTAACTAATTTGCTGGAGATGTTTGTGGTGGTATCAGAGATAGTTGGTGAGGGCAATTCTGTTGACGCGGTGTACATTGACTTTCATATAACGGTTTATTCAGTTTCAAATGAACCTGCCTCCACCATTCTCAAGCAGTGCATTCCAGACATTTAACTATTCCCTGCATGCAAAAACCTTTTGATACAATGCCACACAACAGACCTGTGAGCAAACTTGTAGCTCATGGAATAAAAGGGACGGTAGCAACATGAATACGAAATTAGCTAAGTGACAGGAAACAAAGAGTAGTGGTTAATGGATGTTTTACAGGCTGGAGGAAGGTTTGTGGTGGAGTTCCCCAGAGATCAGTGTTGGGATCCTGCTTTTCCTAATATATATTAAGGACCGAAACCTGGGTGTACAGGGCACAATTTCAAATTTGCAGCTGTTACGAACGTTGGAAGCATTGTGAACTGTGAGGAGGATAGTGTAGAACTTCAAAAGGACACACACAAGTTGGTGGAAAGGGCAGAGAGGTGGCAGATGAAGTTCAATACAGAGAAATGTGAAGTGATTCATGTTGGTAGGAAGAACATGGGGTGACAATATACAATTCTATAGGGTGTTCAGGAGCAGCGAGACCTGTGTGTATATGTGCAGAAGTCATTGAAGGCGGCAGGACAGGTTGAGAAAGTGTTTAATAAAGCATGCAGTATCCTGGGCTTTATTAATAGGGGCATAGAGTACAAGAGCAAGGAAGTTATATTGAGCTTATATCAGACACTATTTCAGCCTCAGCTGTGGTATTGCATCCAGTTCTGGGTGCCACACTTGAGGAAAGACGTGAGGGCATTGGAGAGAGTGCAAAAAAGATTGACCAGAATCATTCCCAGGTTGAGGAATTTTAGTTATGAAGATAGATTTGAGAAGTTAGGACTGTTTTCCTCGGAGAAGGCTGAGAGGTGATTTATTAGAGGTTTCAAAAATCTTGAGGTGTCGGCATATAGTAGATAGACAGAAACAGTTCCCACTCGTGAAAGGATCGAGAACGAGAGGGCACAGATTTAAAGTCATGGGTAAAAGAAGCAAAGACGACCTGAGGAAAATATTTTTTCACACTGTGAGTGGTTAGAGTCTGGAATTCACTGCCTGAGAGTGTGGTGGAGGCAGGTTCAATTGAAGCTGAATAGACTGTTATATGAGAAGGAAGAATGTGCAGTGTTTCAGGGAGAATGCAGGGAACGGCACTGGGTGAATTGCTCATTCGGAGAGCCTGTGCAGACACTAAAGGCTGAATTGGTCCTTCTGTGCTGTAATAATTCTCTGATGTTTTTATTACAGGATGCTGACCAAGGGGACACTGTGATGGGGCTTCTCAGATGGGTGTAATGGTGGAGAATGGGGAATTCATGGCTGGAAAGGGAAGTTGTCCTATGGGAACTGGAATCTTAGCAGGGACTCTCCGACAGCCTGTCCGGGTCGAAGGCATCCAGGAAATATCTTCCCTCCCACCTCCTCCTGAGGTGGCCTCTGGATTCCTGGTGCCAATGCCTGTGTCCTCATGATGGTGATGATATGAAGGGTGCAGCAGAACACCATGAACTCAGACACCTGCTCCAGTGAATACTGGAGGGCTCTCCCCGAGCGGTTCAGACATCGGAAGCATTGCTTCATCACACCGATGGTCTGTTCCAACAGGTTCCTGGTGACTCCATTGCTTACATCATACACACACTTTTTGCGTAACTAATGGTTGATGGTGGGAGGTTGATTGAGGGTGTAGAAGCATGGGCTGTGTCTAGAGGGGGTTCATTTGTCTCCAAGGAGCCACATTCTGGTTCTTCGTGGAGCCCCGATGTGTTGGGACCGGCTGACTGCTTCAGAATGAAGGTATGGTGGCTGCTGCCAGGATAGTGGACATTCACCAACATGACGTACTGGCCATGCTCACACACCAACTGTACATTGATGGAGTGAGAGTTATTTCAGTCCCTGTACCTCAACCCATGGGTTGACATGGGGTCCCCGCAGAGCCACCTACACCATCAGGAATCCCGCTATCCTGACAAAGCCACGGGATCTTTCATCCTGCTTCTCCCTGCTGAGGGAGAAATTGATGATATAGATGGTCACCCTCACCTCCCAGAATTATCAATGGACAACACACAGTCCTAGTAACTACTGGCCAGTTAGTTTAACATCAGTTGTGAGGAAAGTTTTAGAAGCAATAATCAGGGGAAAAGGACAACACACACTTGGAGAGGTTGAGTTAATTAAGGATTGTCAGCACGGATTTCTAAAAGGCAGATCATGCTTGATGAAGTAATTGAATTTATTTAGAAAATCAGAGAAGGTTGATGAAGGGAATGTGGTGGATGTTGTCTACGTGGATGTTATGAAATTATTTGACGAAGAAACACACAGAAGCTTGGCTAACAAAATTGAACCTCATGGAATAGCATCTAATTGGATCAAAAATTGTCCATAGGGCATAAAAAAGAGAAATGTGTTAAATGGTTGTTTTTCAGACTGGAGGATGGTAGACAGTGATGTTCCCCAAGGGTCAGTGCTTAGGACCACTGTTTGTTTTTTTGCTATATATAAGTTACATGGATCTTGGAATACAGAGTAGAATTTCAAAATTTTCCGATGATACCAATCTTGGAGGTGTGGTAAACAGTGATGATGTTGCAAACCACCTGTCGCAGGATATAGATAGGCTAGCAGAATGGACAGAGAAGTGGCAGGTGGAATTTCATACAACGGAGTGTGAGATGATGTATTTTGTCAGAAGGAGTAGGAAGGTAATATAGACTTAATGACACAGTTCTAAAGATTGTGCAGGGACAGAGCGACCTGGGGCTGCATATGTATTGATATTTGAAATTG
The DNA here is from genome assembly GCF_036365525.1 of Heterodontus francisci. Taxonomy (NCBI): domain Eukaryota; kingdom Metazoa; phylum Chordata; class Chondrichthyes; order Heterodontiformes; family Heterodontidae; genus Heterodontus; species Heterodontus francisci. Next base: position 753,919 of record NW_027140872.1, read on the forward strand.
GCAGGACATATTAGGAGAGTGTTCAGCGAAGCATATCAGATCTTGGACTTCATCATTAGAGACAATGAATTCAAAAGGATACTGGATGGACACCCGAAGGAGATGATCTTGCAGGGATACGGGGACTGACTGGGAGAGTGGGACTGACTGGATTGTTCCACAGGGAGCGGGCACCGAGGGGCCGAATGGCCATTTTCTGTGCCATAAATGTATCTATCACTCTCTATGACTCTATGTTTGATATGTCTCCTGCTCCTGCGTGGAAATATTCAGATACATGGAAGTTCAATGAAACTGTGACTTTAACAGCCACTGACAGCTCCGTCCTCACCCTGGTGTGAGAAAGAACAAAAGAACAAAAAACATTACAGCACGGGAACAGGCCCTTCGGCCCTCCAAGCCTGCGCTGAGCCAGATCCTCTATCGAAACATTCGCCTATTTTCTAAGGTTCTGTATCTGTTTGCTTCCTGCCCATTCATGTATCTGTCTAGATACATCTTAAAAGACGCTATCGTGCCCGCGTCTACCACCTCCGCTGGCAACGCATTCCAGGCACCCACCACCCTCTGCGTAAAGAACTTTCCACGCATATCCCCCCTAAACTTTTCCGCTCTCACTTTGAACTCGTGACCCCTAGTAATTCAATCCCCCACTCTGCGAAAAAGCTTCTTGATATCCACCCTGTCTTTACCTCTCATGATTTTGTACACCTCAATCATGTCCCCCCTCAAGCTACGTCTTTCTAATGAAAATAATCCTAATCTGCTCAACCTCTCTTCATAGCTAGCGCCCTCCATACCAGGCAACATCCTGGTCAACCTCCTCTGCACCCTCTCCAAAGCATCTACTTCCTTTTGGTAATGTGGCGACCAGAACTTCACGCAGTGAGGCTCCTGGTCGTGTTGCAGGAGGTGACACAGCTCTGTGACCACCTCCTAATTGAATCACAGTTACCTCACACACTGCTCCTGGGTTAGGTGTGCAAAGGAAAATTGCTCTTGGAAAACCCAGGGAGGGTAGGGCAGAGCCCCTTCCTCCTCTCACTTGACTGAGCTTCCCCTCTCTGCAGCCTCTGCTCCATTTGTTGGTCGTGTTACAGACCCAGGGACACTGTAACGACAGTCAAGAACAAATACCAAAGAACAGTACAGCACAGGAACAGACCATTCAGCCCTCCAAGCCTGCGCCGATCATGATGCCTGCCTAAACTAACACCTTCTGCACTTCCGGAGCCCATATCCCTCTATTCCCTTCCTATTTATGCATTTGTCAAGATGTCTCTTAAACGTCGCTATCGTATCTGCTTCTAACACCTCCCCTGGCAGCAAGTTCCAGGCACTCACCACCCTCAGTGTAAAATACCTGCCTCGCAGATTCACTCTAAACTTTGCCCCTCGCACCTTAAACCTATGTCGCCTAGTAACTGACTCTTCCACCCTGGGAAAAAGCTTCTGACTATCCACTCTGTCGATGCCGCTCATAACTTTATAAACCTCTATCATGTCGCCCCTCCACCTCCGTCGTTCCAGTGAAAACAATCCGAGTTTTTCCAACCTCTCCTCATAACTAATGCCCTCCAGACCAGGCAACATCCTGGTAAACCTGCTCTGTACCCTCTCCAAAGCCTCCACATCCTTCTGGTAGTGTGGCGGCCAGAATTGCACGCAATATTCCAAGTGTGGCCTAACTAAGGTTCTGTACAGCTGCAACATGACATGCCAATTTTTATACTCTGTGCCTCGTCCGATGAAGGCAGGCATGCCGTATGCCTTCTTGAATACCTTTTCCACCTGCGTTGCCACTTTCAGTGACCTGTGGACCTGTACGCCCAGATCTCTGCCTGTCAATACTCCTAAGGGTTCTGCCATTTACTGTATACCTCCCACCTGCATTAGACCTTCCAAAATGCATTACCTCACATTTGTCCGGATTAAACTCCATCTGCCATTCCTCCGCCCAAGTCTCCAACTGATCTATATCCTGCTGTATCTTCTGACAATCCCCATTATTATCTGCAACTCCACCAACCTTTGCATCATCCGCAAACTTACTAATCAGACCAGCTACATTTTCCTCCGAATCATTTACATATACTACAAACAGCAAACGTCCCAGCACTGATCCCTGCGGAACACCACTAGTCACATCCCTCCATTCAGAAAAACACCCATCCACTGATACCCTCTGTCTTCTATGACCGAGCCACTTCTGTATCCATCTTGCCAGCTCACCTCTGATCCCGTGTGACTTCACCTTTTGTCTGCCATGCGGGACCTTGTCAGAGGCTTTACTAAAGTCCATAAAGATAACATCCAATGCCCTTCCTTCATCAATCATTTTCGTCACTTCCTCAAAAAACGGAATCAAATTAGTAAGACACGACCTCCCCTTCACAAAACCATGCTGTCTCTCGCTAATAAGTTCGTTTGTTTCCAAATGGGAGTAAATCCTGTCCCGAAGAATCCTCTCTAATAATTTCCCAACCACTGACGTAAGGCTCACAGGCCTATAGTTTCCTGGATTATCCTTGCCACCCTTCTTAAACAAAGGAACAACATTGGCTTTTCTCCAGTCCTCTGGGACCTCCCCTGTAGCCAATGAGGATGCAAAGATTTCTGTCAAGGCCCCAGCAATTTCTTCCCTTGCCTCCCTCAGTATTCTAGGTTAGATCCCGTCAGGCCCTGGAGACTTATCTATCTTATTGCTTTGCAAGACACCCAACACATCCCCCTTTTTGATAATGAGATGACTGAGACTATCTGCACTCCCTTCCCTCGGCTCATCATCCACCAAGTCCTTCTCTTTGGTGAATACTGATGCAAAGTACTCATTTAGCATCTCACCCATTTCCTCTGGCTCCACGCATAGATTCCCATCTCTGTCCTTGAATGGGCCAACCCTTTCTCTGGTTACCCTCTTGCTCTTTATAAATGTATAAAAAGCCTTGGGATTTTCCTTAAACCTGTTTGCCAATGACTTCTCATCACCCCTTTTAGCCTTCCTGACTCCTTGCTTAAGTTCCTTCCCACTGTCTTTATATTCCTCAAGTCTGTTCCTAGCCATCCAGCCCTGACAAATGCTTCCTTTTTCTTTTTGACGAGGCTCACAATATCCTGTGTTATCCAAGCTTCCCGAAACCTGCCCAACTTGTCTTTCTTCCTCACAGGAACATGCTGGTCCTGGATTCTAATCAGCTGACGTTTGAAGGACTCCCACATGTCAGATGTTGATTTACCATCAAACAACCACCCCCAATCAAAATTCTTCAGATCCTGCCTAATTTTGTTATAATTAGCCTTCCCCCAATTTAGCACCTTCACCCGAGGATTACTCTTATCCTTATCCACAAGTACCTTAAAAGTTATGGAATTATGGTCACTGTTCCGGGAATGCTCCCCCACTGAAACTTCGACCACCTGGCCGTGCTCATTCCCCAACAACAGGTCCAGAATGGCCCCATCCCCAGTTGGACTATCTACATACTGTTTCAAGAAGCCCTCCTGGATGCTCCTCACAAATTCTGCCCCATCCAAGCCCCTAGCACTAAGTGAGTCCCAGTCAATATTGGGGAAGTTAAAATCACCCACCACTACAACCTTGTTACCTTTACATCTTTCCTAAATCTGTCTACATATCTGCTCCTCTCCCTCCCGCTGGCTGTTGGGAGGCCTGTAGTAAACCCCCAACATCGTGACTGCACGCTTCCTATTCCTGAGCTCCACCCATATTGCCTCGCTGCATGACCCCTCTGAGGTGTCCTCCCGCAGTGCAGCTGTGATATTCTCCTTAACCAGTAATGCAACTCCCCCACCCCTTTTACATCCCCCTCTATCCCGCCTGAAGCTTCCAAAGCCTGGAACATTTAGCTGCCAATCCTGCCCTTCCCTCAACCAAGTCTCTGCAATAGCAACAACATCATATTTCCAAGTACAAATTCAAGCTCTAAGTTCATCTGCCTTACCTGTTATACTTCTCGCATTGAAACAAATGCACTTCAGACCACCAGTCCCGCTGTGCTCAGCAACATCTCCCTGCCTGCTCTTCCTCTTAGTCCTTCTGGCCTTCTTTACTATGTCCTCCTCATTTATTTCACTAGCTGTCCTACTGCTCTGATTCCCACCCGCCTACCACACTAGTTTAAACCCTCCCGAGTGATGCTAGCAAATCTTGCAGCAAGGATATTTGTGCCCCTTCAGTTTACATGCAACCCGTCCTTCTTGTACAGGTCCCATCTGTCCCTGAAGAGAGCCCAATGGTCCAGATATCTGAAACCCTCCCTTCTACACCAGCTGCTCAGCCACGTGTATAGCTGCACTATCTTCCAACACTAGCCTCACTGGCACGTGGCACAGGGAGTAATCCAGAGATCACAATCCTCGAAGTCCTGTTTCTTATCTTTCTACCTAACTCCCTAAACTCACCCTGCAGGACCTCATCACTCTTCCTGCCTATGTCATTGGTACCGATGTGTACCACAACTTCTGGCTGTTCACCTTCCCCCCTTCAGAATGCCCCCTGTCCGTTCAGAGACATCCTTGACCCTGGCATCAGGGAGGCAACATACCATCCTGTAGTCTCTTTCACGTCCACAGAAGCGCCTATCTGTGCCCATGACTATATAGTCCCCTAGAACTATTACTCTTCTGCGCTTTGTCCCTCCCTGCTGAGCAACAGTGCCAGCCGTGGTGCCACTGCTCTGGCTGCTGCTGTTTTCCCCTGATAGGCCATACCTCGTCCAGAGTTGGTTCACCAAATCCTCTGTCCTCCCTGAATGTCTGCAGCATCTCACAACACAACCTCCAACAAACCATCCACAGCACCTCCACTAACTTTACAATAATAGAAGTAAGTCAAACGCCCCTCACCTGTAAGTTGGATGCCTGGTCCTTTTAAATAATACTAGATGGGCTTCCTCATGCTGCTGAATATATGTTCAACTGAGAGTGACTAACACAGGCGGTCAGTGGACATGTACAGACCAAGTTTCAAAGACGTACATCAAAGCTGACGGTATGGTACATTGACAACACATTCAAAACCATCCTCAGAGCAGCAACACATACATGGTACGATTGAGCATGGGGCACTTTGCACGCCGCACTAGAAGTGCCTGGCTGTGCAGTTCACATCTCTCTATGGATCCCAGCTTCTGTACCGTCAGCACCAGTAGTGCTGTACAGTCTAAAATAGTGGCTCGGGACAGATACAGTGGGAAAGGAATTCACTTCAGAAGGAGAAATGAGAAAAGATTGAAGTCAAAACATTTTCAGGAATATGAGAATGGGCAGGAGAATGGGCTAATTGGAGGGGTGAGGCCATGGAGGGATTCAAACACAAGAATGTCTATATTAAAATTAAGGTGCTGCCAGACCGGCAGCCAATGTAGATCAGTGAGCACAGGGTTGATGGGTGATCAGGATTTGGTGTGAGTTAGGATACAGGCAGCAGAAATCTGGATGGGCTGTGGTTTATGGAGGTTTATAACTGGGAGGGTGACCAGGATAGAATTGGAATAGTCAAGTGTGGATTTAACAAAGGTACAGGTGAGGGTTTATGGAGCAGATTGGCTGAGACAGAGGTGGAGATGGGGGATATGACAGAGGTGGTCGTAGACAGGGTTGGTACTGGAGAGAATATGGAGATGTACTCAGCTCAGGTTTAAATAGAACACACCGATTGCAAACAGTCTGGTTCAGCCTCAGATATTGGGCAGGGTGGTGTATTTGTTTCACAGATGGGGGATGGAGTTTGTGATGGAGACCAATGACACTGGCTTCAGTCTTCCCAAAATTTACATAACAGAACAGTATTTCAGTGAAACGGGGTTTACAGATGCCCTTCCGGGAAATAGAGACAGCAACAGCAGTAACGATGAGAGAACAAATGTCAAGAAATCCAATAAAGTTGGCAATGGTTCTTAGAGCTAATAGCTGGACATATTCACCAGGAATACAACGGCAGCAAAAAGTGCAGAGTAAATTACACGGACAGTAATGCTGTTAAACTTGGTTTATGGAATTAATATCTAGATAGAGAGACTTACCAGGGACACCAATAATAGCCAGGATGGGATAGTAAATGTATTGAATAATCTTCAGTGCGAGATGTATACGAGAGTTTAATGAGTACCGATCATAATATGTAGAAAGGTAGTAAAGATCCGAGGATAAACTCCTGTCCATTGCTGCAACATTCCAATCTATTGTTCTCAGATTCTGACCCATTGTTGTAACATTCCAATCTATTGTTCTCAGATTCTGATCTATCCTTTCTCTCTCTCTGGAGCCGCTGATCTCTGTTGTGCCGGGGTTGATGTTCCGGCTGAAACTATGGGACAACACATGGGAGCCCCTTATTAATAGAAGATGGCAAACCTCCAGTGACACAATTAGGGTCCATGGAGACTGATATTAATTACAGTCACTGAACACACAGATTCAGTTAACCCTTTTCAATACAGCAGTTTTTGTATCACAATAAAGTAGATCATTTACCCAGTCTGGATGGGATGCATGTGGGTTGCTGAGGGATGGAATGGTGGAATTAGCAGAGGCACTGGCCAGCATATTCCAATCCCTCTTGTACATGGGAGTGATGACGTAATTTCACTGGCTCACCACTCTCTGGGTGAAGAAATTTCTCCTCATTTCAGTCCTGAAAAGTTTACCCCGTATCCTTAGACTATGACCCCTGGTTCTGGACTCCCCCACCATCGGGAGCATCCTTCCTGCAACTACCCTGTCAAGTCCTGTTAGAATTTTAGAGCTTTCTGTGAGATCCCTCTTCACTCTTCCGAACTCCAGCGAATATAATCCTATCTCTCCTCATACATCAGTCCCGGCATCCCAGGAATAAGTCTGATAAACCTTCATTGCACTCTCGCTATGGCAGGAACATCCTTTCTCGGAGAAGGAGACCAAAACTGCACACAATATTCCAAGTGCGGCCTAACCAACGCCCTGTATAATTGCAGCAAGACATCCTTGCTCCTGTACTCGAATCCTGTCTCCATGAAGGCCAACATAACAATCGCCTTTTTCTACCGCCTGTTGCACATGCATGCTTTCCTTCAGTGACTGGTGTACGAGAACACCCAGGTCTCCTTGCATATTCCCCTCTCTCAGTTTATAGCCGTTCAGATAATAATCTGCCTTCCTGTTTTTGCAACCAAAGTGGATAACCTCACATTTATTCACATTATACTGCATCTGCCATGCAATAGCCCACTCACTCAACTTGTCCAAATCACCCTGAAGCCTCTCTGCATCCTCCTCACATCTCACCCTCCCACCCAGTTTTGTGTCTTCTGAAAATTTGGAGATATTACATTTAGTTCCCTCATCTAAATCATTAATATAGAGTGTGAATAGTTGGGGTCCTAGCACCGATCCCTGTGCTACCCCACTAATCACTGCCTGCCTTTTGGAAAAAGATCCGTTTATCCCTACTCTTTTTTTCCATCTGCCAACCAATGTTCTATCTATCGCAATACACTACCACTAATCCCATGCGCTTTAATTTTACTCACTAATCTCTTATGTGGGACTTTGTCGAAAGCCTTCTGAAAGTCCAAACAAACCACATTCTCTGGCTCCCCATCATCCACTCTATTAGTTACATATTCGAAGAATTCTAATAGATTTATCAAGCATGATTTCCGTTTCGTAAATCCATGCTGACTCTATCCGATTCTAACACTGTTCTCCAAGTGCTCTGCCATAAAAGCTTTGATAATGGACTCTAGAATTTTCCCCACTACCGACGTCAGGCTGACTTGTCTATAATGCCCTGCTTTATTTCTACCTCCCTTTTTAAATGGTGGGGTTACATTAGCTGCCCTCCAATCAGCTGGAACTGTTCCAAAGTGGATAGAATCTTGAAAGATGACCACCAAAGCATCCACTATTTCTAGGGTCACTTCCTTAAGTAATGTGGGATGTAGATTTTCAGGCCCTGAGGATTTATCGGCCTTCGATAACATCAACTTCCCCAACACAATTTCTCTACTAATACTGATTTCCTTCGGTTCCTTCCTCTCACTAAACCCTGTGTTCCCCAACATTTCTGGTAAGATATTTGTGTCATCCTTTGTGAAGACAGAATCAGAGTCTGCATTTAGTTGGTTACCCATTTCTTTGTTTCCCATAATAAATTCCCATGTTTCTAACTGTAAGAAGCTACATTTGTCTGAACCAATCCTTTCCTCTTTACATACCTACAGAAACCTTTACAGTCAGGTTGTATGTTCCCCACAAGCTTACTCGTGTACTTTATTTCTCCCTTATTAATCAATCCCTTGGTCCTCCTTTGCTGAATTCTAAACTGCTCCCAATCCTCAAGTCTGTTGTTCCTTTCTGTCGAATGTATATGCCTCTTCCGTGAATCTAATACTATCTCTAATTTTCCTTGTAAGCCATGGTTTGGCTACGTTTCCCATTTTACTTTTGCGCCAGACAGGAGTAAACAATTGTTGCAGTTCATCAATGCACTCTTTGAATATTGCCATTGCCTTTCCTCCATCATCCCTTTAAGTAACGTTTCCCAATCCATCATAGCCAACTCGTGCCTCATACCTTCATACTTTCCTTTATTAAGATTCACGACCCTGGTCTTAGAATCAACTACGTCACTCTCCATCTTGGAGTCATAGATTCGTACAGCATAGAACCAGACCCTTCGGCCCACTGCGTCCATGCCGACCATAATGCCGATCTGTACTGGTTCCACGTGCCTGCATTAATTCCATATCCGTCTATGCTTTGCTCATTCAAATACCTGTCCAGATGACTCTTAAATGTGGCTACTGTTCCTGCCTCCACCACCTCCTCTGGCAGCTCATTCCAGATACGCAATATTCTTTGTGTGAAAAAATTACCCTTTTAATCCCCTTTAAACCTCCTCCCTTTCATCTGAAATCTATGCCCTCTAGTTTTAGTCACCCCTACCATGGGAAACAGACTCTGGCTACCTGGTCAGTCTATGCCTCTCATAATTTTATATACCTCCATCATGTCCCCTCTCAGCCATCTTTGCTCCAGGGAAAACAGCCCCAGCCTACCCAATCTCTCTTTATAACTCAAGCCCTCCAAACTAGGCAACATCCTTGTGAATCTTTTCTGTACCCTCTCTAGCTTAATCACATCTTTCCTCTAGTGCTGCGACTAGAACTGCACACAGTACTTCAAATGCGGAATAACCAATGTTCTGTACAACTGTAACATGACGTCCCAACTCTTGTACTCCATGCCGCATTTGATGAAGACAAGCATGCCATACACCTTCTTCACCACCCAGTCTACCTGTGTTGCCACATTCAGGGAACTATGCACTTGCACCCCAAGGTCTCTCTGCTCAACAACACTCCCCAGGCCCTGTCATTCACTGTATATGTACTGCACTGGTTTAACCTCCCAAAATGCATCACTTCGCACTTGTCTGCATTAAATTCCATTTGCCAATCACTTGCCCACTTTCCAAGTTTATCTATATCCTGTTGTAACCTTACACAACCTTCTGCACTTTCTACTATCCCATCAATTTTTGTATCATCTGCAAACTTACCAATCATGCCCCCTACATTCATATCCAAGTCATTAATATATATGACAAACAAGAGAGGACCCAGAACCGATCCCTGTGGCACACCACTGGTCACCAGCCTCCAATCTGAAAAACAACCCCCCACTACCATCCGATCACCAAGCCAATTTTGTATCCAATTGGCCAGCACATCCTGGAACCCATGTGTATGAATCTTCTGGACCAGCCGACCATGCTGGACCTTGTCAAAGGCCTTGCTAAAGTCCATGTAGACAACGTCCTTCACCCTGCCCCCATCAATCCTCTTGGTCGCCTCCTCAAAAAACTCAATCAAATTCATGAGACATGATTTCCCACGCACAAAGCCATGCTTACTATCCCTAATCAGACGTTGCCTTTCCAGATGCATATAAATCCTGTCTGTCAGAATCCCTTCCAATAACTTTCCCACCACTGATGTAAGGCTCACCGGCCTGTAGTTCCCTGGCTTATCACTGCTGCCCTTATTAAATAAAGGCACAACATTAGCTATCCTCCAGTCTTCCGGTACCTCACCCATGGCTAACGATAATGCAAAAATCTCTGCTCGGGCTCCAGGAATATCCTCCCTTTCTTCCCATAGCATCCAAGGATACACCTGGTCAGGCCCTGGGGATTTATCTACCTTAATGCGCTTCAAAACCTCCAACACCGCCTCCTTTGTAATGTTGATATGCTCCAGGATATCACTGTTCCCTCCCTTGAACTCACTAGCTTCCATGTTGTCTCCATGGTAAATAAAGACGAGATGTATTCATTTAAGACCTCGCCCATTTCCCGTGGCTGCACACATAGATTACCACACTGATCCTTAAGGGGACCGACTCTCTCCCTAGCTACCCTTTTACTCTTAATATACTCATAGACTATTTTAGGATTCTCCATTATCTTATCTGCCAGCGAAATCTCATGGCCCCTTTTCTCCCTCCTAATTTCTTTCTTGAGTGCACTCCTACATCCACTCTATTCCTGGAGGGACTCGTTTGATCCCCGCTGCCTATACCTGACATATGCCTCCTTCTTTGTCCTGATCAGACCCTCAACATCCCTCATCAATGAAGGTTCCCTAAACTTGCCAGCCTTGCCCTTCCATCTAACAGGAATATGCCGGCCCATAACTCTTCCTATCTCACTTTTAAAAGCCTCCCACTTGCCAGACGTCCCTTTACCTGTACACAGCCCTTTCACTCAACTTTTGAGAGTTCCTGTCTGATGCTATCAAAATTAACCTTCCTCCAATTTAGGACTTAAACCTGAGGACCAGCCCTTCCTCTTCCATAACTATCTTGAAGCTAATAGAGTTATGGTCACTGGTCCCAAAGTGCTCCCTCACTGACACATCATCCACCTGCCCATCCTCATTTCCAAAGAGGAGGTCGAGTGTAGCCTTTTCTCTCGTAGGGCCATCCATGTACTGTTTCATAAAACTATCCTGGACACACTTAACAAATTCTTGCCCATCTGATCCCTTAGCACCAAGGCAGTCCCAGTCAATATTAGGAAAGTTAAAATCGCTTACTATTACAACCCTATAATTCCTACACCTATCTGTGATTTCCCTGCATATATGCTCCTCCAATTCCCTCTGACTATTGGGGGGCCGATAGTATAATCCCATCAAAGAGATCACCACTTGCTTATTTCTAAGCTCCACTCATTTGGCCTCACTGGACGTTCCCCGCGGGATATCCTCTCTAACTACTGCCGTGATGTGCTCCCTAATCAATTGTGCAACTCCCCATTCTCTCTTCCCTCCAACTGAAGCATCGGGACACCATAACATTGAGCCGCCAGTCTTGCCTATCCCTCAACCACGTTTCTGTAATAGCTATAATATCACAATCCCATGTACTGATCCATGCTCTGAGTTCATCTGCCTTAGCTGTAAGGCCTCTTGCATTAAAGTAGTTTAGTTTAGAGATACAGCACTGAAACAGGCCCTTCGGCCCACCGAGTCTGTGCCGACCATCAACCACACATTCATACTAATCCTACACTAATCCCGTATTCCTATCACATCCCCACCTGTCCCTATATATTTCCCTACCACCTACCTATACTAGGGGCAATTTATAATGGCCAATTAACCTATCAACATGCAAGTCTTTGGCATGTGGGAGGAAAGCGGAGCACCCGGAGGAAACCCACGCAGACACAGGGAGAGCTTGCAAACTCCGCACAGGCAGTACCCAGAATGGAACCCGGGTCCCTGGAGCTGTGAGGCTGCGGTGCTAACCACTTGCAGTTTAGTCGACCAGACCTTCCACGCTCCCTGTCAGGCCACTGCCAGGCCCGCCTACTGGACTTGCTTGCATTAACCTCTACATTTACCTTAACTATGTCATCGGAGAGACTACTACTTTGAGTCCCACCTCTCTGCAAGACTAGTTTAAACCCTCCCGAGTCGTACTAACAAACCTCCCCGCAAGGATATTGGTCCCCTTCCAGTTTAGATGCAATCCGACCCTCTTCAACAGGTCACCTCTGCACCAGAAGAGATCCCAATGATCCAAGTAGCTGAAGCCCTCCCGCCTACACCAGCTCTTCAGCCACACTTTCATTTCCTTAATCCTCCTATTCCTATCCTCACTAGCACGTGGCACAGGGAGTAATCCTGAGATTCTTCTTCCTCTTTGTCTTTGGCCTCCTTACCTCGAGAGACAATGGGTAAGCGCCTGGAGGTGGTCAGTGGTTTGTGCAGCAGCGCCTGGAGTGGCTAAAAAGGCCAATTCTCGAGTGACAGGCTCTCCCACAGGTGCTGCAGAAAAATTTGTCTGACGGGGCTGTTACATAGTTGGCTCTCCCCTTGCGCTTCTGTCTTTTTTCCTGCCAACTGTGAAGTCTCTTCGACTCGCCACATTTTAGCCCCTCCTTTATGGCTGCCCGCCAGCTCTGGCGATCGCTGGCAACTGACTCCCACGACTTGTGATCAATGTCACAGGACTTTATGTCGCATTTGCAGACGTCTTTAAAGCAGAGACATGGACGGCCGGTGGGTCTGATACCAGTGGCGAGCTCGCTGTACAAAGTGTCTTTGGGGATCCTGCCATCTTCCATGCGGCTCACATGGCCAAACCATCTCAAGCGCCGCTGACTCAGTGGTGTGTATAAGCTGGGGATGTTGGCCGCCTCGAGGACTTCTGTGTTGGAGATACGGTCCTGCCACCTGATGCCAAGTATTCTCCGGAGGCAGTGAAGATGGACTGAATTGAGACGTCGCTCTTGGCTAACATACGTTGTCCAGGCCTCGCTGCCATAGAGCAAGGTACTGAGGACACAGGCTTGATATACTCGGACTTTTGTGTTCCGTGTCAGTGCGCCATTTTGCCACACTCTCTTGGCCAGTTTGGACATAGCAGTCGAAGCCTTTCCCGTGCGCTTGTTGATTTCTGCATCTAGAGACAGGTAACTGGTGACAGTTGAGCCTAGGTAGGTGAACTCTTGAACCACTTCCAGAGCGTGGCCGCCAATATTGATGGATGGAGGATTTCTGACATCCTGTCCCATGATGTTCATTTTCTTGACGCTGATGGTTAGGCCAAATCCTGAGATTACCCCTAGAGGTTCTACTTTTTAACCTTCTGCCTAACTCCCTATATTCACTTTGCAGGACCTTATCTCTCTTCCTGTCTATGTCGTTAGCACCAATATGGACCACGACCTCTGGCTGCTCACTCTCTCCTTTCAGAATTTCCTGCAGCCACTCCGAGACATCCTTGACCCTCGCAGCAGGGAGGCAACATACCATCCTGGTGCCTCTTTTGCGGCCACAGAAACGCCTACCTGCACCCCTTACGATAGAATTTCCTTTCACGATAGCTCTTACACCCCTTTTCCTGTCCTGCTGTGCGGCAGAGCCCTCTGTGGTCCCATGGGCCTGGCTGTTGCTGCTTTCCCCTGGGAGGTCATCCCCCCCAACAGTATCCAAAGCGGTCTATCTGCTTGAGAGGTGGTGGCCACAGGGGACTCCTGCACTACCTGCCTGTGCCTACTACTCTGTCTGGTGGTCACACATCCCTTTTCTGCCTGTGCAGCTATTATCTGCGGTGTGACCACCTCGCTAAACATGTTATCCACGACTTCCTCAGCATTATGGATGCTCCACAGTGAATTCTCCTGCAGCTCCATCTCCATAATGCGGGTCGCCAGTAGTTGCAGATGGATCCACTTCCTGCACACATACTCACTAGGGACACGGGAAGCATCCCTGATTTCCCACAAAGTGCAGGAGGAGCAGATCACGGGGCTGACCTCTCCTGTCATGACCTACCCTTAGACTAATTAGTTACACCCTTAATTTAAAAAAAATACTAATTACATGAGGGGCCTTTTTCTACCCACTTCAATCTAAGATTCTTAATAAACTACACTGAATTAAAAAAAGAAACACTTCAGCAGTACTCACCTTATCACCAGAGTTCTTTTCCCACAAAAATAAACTTTTCACTTTTTTAAAGATATCTACATGCACTAATAGCTGCTACTCACCCAACCAATCAGCTTGCAGCTCTCCTCTGACGTCACTGTTGGCTTTCTTCATGACATATTCTATTATATTATGGTCGCTCATCCTGAAGGGATTTCACACAACTAGATTGTCAATTATTCCTCTCTCTTCACACAATACCCAGTCTGGGATGGCCTGTTCTCTAGTTGGTTCCTCAACATATTGGTCCAGAAAACCATCCCGTATACACTCCAGTAATTCCTCCTCTACGTTATTGTGACAAATTTGATTTGACCAATCTATATGCAGATTTAAGTCACCCATAATTACAGATGTTGCTTTATCGCATGCATCTCTAATTTCCTGTTTAAGACCATTCCCACATCACCACCACAGTTTGGGGGTCTATATATAGCCCCCACCCACGTTTTAAGCCCCTTAGTGTTTCCCAGCTCTACCCATACAGACTCCACATCATCAGATCTCATATCCTTCCTCACTATTGTATTACTTTCCTTTTTAACCAGAAATGCAACTCCACCGCGGGTGGAAATAAGCCATTTTACTGATGGTGTGAATATTTGGTCAGAAGCTCATCGCAAGGCATCTCAAGGTTAACTATGTAACCAAGTGTGTGAACAGTTTGGCTTTTCGTCTCAAACATTTACAAAGGAGAGGGATGGAGTGTATAGCTAGGAAATATTTGAAGCAGAGACAGAAAACAATGTCTTCAATCTTCTCAATATTTAATTGGCATTGCAGATGTGTGAGGTAATACATTTTGAAAGGAGGAATGAGGAGAGACAATACAAGTTAAATGGTATAACTATAAACGTGGTGAAATAACAGAGACACCTGGGATTTGTACACAAATCTTTGTAGCCAAACTGTTAATAAATATATGGGATCCTCGGTTTTATAAATAGAAGCAAAAAAAGCAAAAGCAAGGACATTATGTGAAACATATATAAAATACTAGTTCAGCTGCACCTGAAGTCTTGTGTCGAATACTGGGAACCACACTTTAGGAAGGACATGAAGCCTTCGGAGAGGGTAAAGAACTGTTTTACGAGAATTTGTGCAGGCATGAGGGATGACAGTTATGTAGCTGGGGTTGTTCTGATTCGAACAGAGAACTTTCAGAGGAGATTAAATTGAGCTGTTTAACATTAGGAAGGGTTTAGGTAAATTAAGTAAAGAGAAACTGTTTCCAATGTCCAAGGGACCGGTAATCAGAGACACAGATTTAAGGCGATTGGTAAAAGAAGCAGATATGAGGATTTTTGTTTCTGAGTGGTTTGGATTTGGGATGCACTGTCTGATAGGCTGATGGATACAGATTCAATAGTTGATCCCAAAAGGGAATTGGATAAATATCTGAAGAAGAAAAAATGTTCGGATATTGTGAAAGAGTCAGGGAGTGGGACTAACTGGATTGTTCTTTGAAAGGGTTCAGCACTGACTTGATGGGCCGAATGACATCATTCAGGACTGTGCTATTCTATGATTCTATGATTGTTCCTGCCTGTACTTTCCCAATATTCCTATCCTTTCAGCAGCTGTTTGATAAATTACCACATAACAGCCGTGTTACCAAATTAGAAACACATGGGATTAAAGGACCAATGCCAGCCGTGGCTCAGTTTGTCGCTCTCTCCCCTTTCAATCACAAGCGTCTAGGATCAAGTGTCACTGCAGGACATGATCACAAGAATCAATGCTGACATTGCAGTGCAGTACTGAGGGAGTGTTTCACTGTCAGAGGTACCGCCTTATCAACGAAAAGGTAAAGCCAGGCCCCGTGTTGCCCACTCAGGTGGATGTAAAGATCCCATGGAATTATTTCCAGTGTCCTGGTCAACATTTACCCCTCAATTCAGCATCACAAAAACAGATCTGGTCATGATCACACTGCTACTTGTGGGATCTTGCTGTGCGGAAATTGACTCTGTCTTTCCTGCATTTACAAGACTGACTAAACTTTAAAAACTACTCGTTGGTTGTAAATCGCTTTGGGACATGCAGTGATCATGAAGGCGTTACATAAATGGAAGTCCTTTTTTTTATTTTCAATGCCAGCATGCAGGAAATTAGGTCAGTGACAGAAAGCAGACAGTAGTAGAGAATGGTTGTTGATCAGTCTGGAGGGAAGTACACAGTGGGGTTCTGCAGGGTTACTGTTGGAATCACTGTTGCTGTATGTTAATGCAATGGGCTTGTGTACAGAGAGGATAATGTCAAAGTTTTCAGAGGGCTGGAAACTCAGAAATGTTAATAAACAGTCTGAAGGATAGTAACAGACTTCAGGAGGACAGAGACTGACTGGTGAAATGGACAGGAACATGGCAGATGTAATTTAACACAGTGAAGTGTGAAGTGAGACATTTGGGTAGGAAATATGAGGTGAAACAATATAAACTCAATGGTACCATTATAAAGCGGGTGAAGGATTAGAGAGAAGTGGCGTGGACACACACAGATCTTTGAAGGTAACATGTAGTGTCTTTGGTGTTAGAGAGAGAGATACAGAGTAATAAAACTCAGGAGGAAATGCTAATGTTTATACATCATTGGTTAGATCCCAGCTGGAGAATTGTGTCCAATTCTGATCACCACGGTTTGGTAAGGATGTTAAGGACTTAGTGAAGATACTGAGGTGATTTTCTGGAATGGTACCAGGGATCTGGGAATTCATTTACGTTGAGAAATTTGAAAAGCTGGGATTGTTCGCTTTGGAGCACTGACGGGTAAGGGGAGATTTAATATGGAATTCAAAATCATGAGGGGTTTTGATAGGGTAATTAATGTGAAACTGTTTCCAGTGTCAGAATTTGCAGTATTAAGAAGACACAGATTGAAGGTAATTGACAAAGAACCAGAGGTGAAATGAGGAGAATTTTCTTACACAGCAAGTTGTTTTGATCTGGAATTCATTGCCTGAAAACATGATGGAAGCAGATTCAATAATACCTTTCAACCTCTCACACTGCTCAATGTACCACACCCCCATCACTCACCCATCAGCTGTCCCTAACACTCAGGACTCACACCTAACATTCACATACTCCACCTCACCCTCACACACCTTCCACTGATACCAGCCTCACACCCACATCTCACTGTCTCCACATACCTCCAGCTATTGAGCTATGGAAGGCACATCACACAAACACTGTGAAACACAATTACTGATATTCCACCCCCTCTCTGACAGGACAAGGTGGCCCATAATCACAGGGGGCAGATGTGAACTGGTGGGGGCCAGGCATATCTTCATCCCCTGAGCCTGAGGGAGGAGATGGTTCTCTACATCATGGGACTGGCTGTCACAGAGCCCGTGGCATCCGGCCTCGCCGACAGCATTCAGGCTGTTGCTATGTTCCTGCCTTATGTCCCTTTTTAACTCCTACCTCCCCCTCATCCTGCTGTCTGGGATGATGTCCAAGCTGCAGATGGGACCATGGACCTCCTGCTTTTCATCCCACCCCCAATCCCTCACCCCAACCTTCCAATTCTGATTTATACTTTCCAACGATAACTGAAAACTGCCAGCTTCCCAGTCACAGCAGCTCCAGGAGACAGAGAGAGAGCAGCAGCACAGCACTGATGGTGAAGCCCCATCACTTGGTCTGATACTCACAGACAACAGATCAAACACTTACACTGTGTGTGCTTTAGAGGCTGGTAAAGAGTCAGAATCTACACGTGGTGAGTCACCGAGCACGAGTGAGCTGCAGCCAGGCCAGGGGGAAAGGATAGTTCATGTGTCAGATCACCGGAGGGCAATGTCACAAACGAGTTATAATACACAGGACTCAGATATGAACTTTGCTGGAGCAGCATACAGGAGAATGCTGATGGATATGGACACTGAGATACTTTGTCCATTGACAGGCCTGTCAGACAGTCTGTTGCCACTATCAAAGAACATGGAGGAGTCCAGCTCCAACATGGCACAGGACATTGTACAGAGCTTGAAGCCCATTTTTTCCCCTGTGGAAGTGGTCACTAACTCCATGACAGCACGAGCGGACCCAGCCTTGATGCAGTGTCTGGTGAACATTGTCTCAGCTTCCACTGCAGCACAGACAGCAGACACCCAACGTCTCTGTGATGCAGTGGAAACTCAGACTGCTTGCTGCCATGCAGGATCAGACTGCTGTCATCATGGCTGTGGATCTCACTGCACAAAGGGGTTTGCAGGCTCTCACAGCAGTCCAGCAATCTGTGATCCAGTAGATTACTAAGATTACTGAGATGTCGCCCCGTGGGAGTGACAGTGTCTCCGTGGAGCATGAACCTGCTGTCCTCTCTCAGGATGACAGTATTAGTTCTCCTTTCACTGTCACTCCACCAATGTCCTTGCTGTTACCCATTAGCCAGCCAAGGCTGCTGCTGCCCATGTCGTGGTGGTGCAGTCTGAATCCGTGCCCTCAAGGCCCAGAGCTGCTCGAGGACGTCCTGCAAGGCCATCTGCAGTCTCCCCCAGTGTAAGTCAGCAGCCTTCCACCATCCATGCTGCAGTCACTGGGGAAACACTGTGTAGGAGCACTAGGCAAGTCGAGGGATCCACAAGACAGGCACTAAGGGAATATTAAAGGGTGAATAGTTCAGCTTTGCTTGTATAATTGGATGTGTTATTGGATAAAGATGTCAATGAAAAGGTTTTTGTTGGTGTTTTTTTTATTGCAGGACATTGTGATGGGGCGTCTCAGTTGGGTGTCATGGGGGAGAATGGAGATGATGGGAAAGGGAAGTTGTCCTAGTGGGAACCGAAATTCTAGCAGGGTCTATCCGACAGCCTGCCCGGTTCAAAGGCATCCAGGAAATATCCTCCCTCACTCCTCCTCCTGAGGTAGCCTCCGGATTACTGGTGCCAATGCCTGTGTCCTCATGATGGTGATGAAATGAAGGATGCAGCAGAACACCATGAACTTGGACACCTGCTCCAGTGATTACTGGAGGGCTCCCCACGAGCGGTTCAGACGTTGGAAGCATTGCTTCATCACACCGATGGTCTGTTCCACCATGTTCCTGGTGACTCCATTGCTCACGTTATACACGGGTTATTTTCATACGGTTGGTTGGCATTTGATGCTGGGGGTTGAATTAGGAGTGATGTACAGAGTGAGGTAGGCATTGTCTCCGAGGAGCCACATTCTGGTTCTGCATAGAGGCCCGAAGTGTTGGGACCGGCTGCCTGCTTCAGAATGAAGGTGTGGTGACTGCTGCAAGGATAGTGGACATTCACCAACATGATGTACTGGGCATGCTCACACACTAACTGTACATTAATGGAATGAGAGTTCTTTCAGTTCCTGTACCTCTCCCCGTTGACATTCGGGCCGCGCAGAGCCACCTCCACCAGCAGGAATCCCGCTACCCTGACAAAGCCACGGGACCTCTTCACACTGCGGAGGGTGAAAATGATATATTCACCTCACCCGACATAGATGGCCTCCATTAACCAGCAGATACATCACTGGACAGCATAGAGATGGACAATGGATACGTCACAAGCTGCTGCCTGGGAAGATCCAGATACATAGAAGTTCAATGAAACTGTGACCTGAACGGCTATGGACAGCTCCGTCCTCACCCTGGTGTGAGGCTCCAGGTCGTGTTACAGGAGGTGACACTGCTATGTGACCACCTCCTTATTGAATCACAGTCATCTCACACACTGCTCCTGGGTTAGGTGTAGGTAGGAAAAGTGCTCTTGGGAAAGCCAGGGTGGGGAGCGGAAAGCCCCCTCCCTCTTTACAAAGATCAAAAGAGCAAAGAAAATTACAGCACAGGAACAGGCCCTTCGGCCCTCCAAGCCTACGCCAATCTAAATCCTCTATCTAAACCTGTCGTGTATTTTCTAAGGGTCTGTATCTCTCTACTTCCTGCCCATTCATGTATCTGTCTAGATACATCTTAAAAGACGCTATCGTGCCCGCGTCTACCACCTCCGCTGGCAATGCGTTCCATGCACCCACCACCCTCTGCGTAAAGAACTTTCCACGCATATCCCCCCTAAACTTTTCCCCTTTCACTTTGAACTCGTGTCCCCTTGTAATTGAATCCCCCACTCTGGGTAAAAGCTTCTTGCTATCCACCCTGTCTATACCTCTCATGATTTTGTACACCTCAATCAGGTCCCCCCTCAACCTCCGTCTTTCTAATGAAAATAATCCTAATCTACTCAACCTCTCTTCATAGCTAGCGCCCTCCATACCAGGCAACGTCCTAGTGAACCTCCTCTGCACCCTCTCCAAAGCATCCATATCCTTTTGGTAATGTGGCGACCAGAACTGCATGCAGTATTCCAAATGTGGCCGAACCAAAGTCCTATACAACTGTAGCATGACCTGCCAACTCTTGTACTCAATATCCCATCCGATGAAGGAAAGCATGCCATATGCCTTCTTGACCACTCTATTGACCTGCGTTGCCACCTTCAGGGAACAATGGACCTGAACACCCAAATCTTTCTGTACATCAATTTTCCCCAGGACTTTTCCATTTACTGTATAGTTCACTCTTGAATTGGATCTTCCAAAATGCATCACCTCGCATTTGCCCTGATTGAACTCCATCTGCCATTTCTCTGCCCTACTCTCCAGTCTATCTATATTCTGCTGTCTTCTCTGACAGTCCCCTTCACTATCTGCTACTCCACCAATCTTAGTGTCGTCTGCAAACTTGCTAATCAGACCACCTATACTTTCCTCCAAATCATTTATGTATATCACAAACAACAGTGGTCCCAGCACGGATCCCTGTGGAACACCACTGGTCACACGTCTCCATTTTGAGAAACTCCCTTCCACTGCTACTCTGTCTCCTGTTGCCCAGCCAGTTCTTTACCCATCTGGCTAGTACACCTTGGACCCCATGCGCCTTCACTTTCTCCATCAGACTACCATGGGGAAACTTATCAAACGCCTTACTGAAGTCCATGTATACGACATCTACAGCCCTTCCCTCATCAATCAACTTTGTCAGTTCCTCAAAGAATTCTATTAAGTTGGTAAGACATGATCTTCCCTGCACAAAACCATGTTGCCTATCACTGATAAGCCCATTTTCTTCCAGATGGTAATAGATCCTATCCCTCAGTATCTTCTCCAGCAGCTTCCCTACCACTGACGTCAGGCTCACCGGTCTATAATTACCTGGATTTTCCCTGCTACCCTTCTTAAGCAAGGGGACAACATTAGCAATTCTCCAGTCCTCCGGGACCTCACCCGTGTTTAAGGATGTCGCAAAGATATCTGTTAAGGCCCCAACTATTTCCTCTCTCGCTTCCCACAGAAACCTGGGATAGATCCCATACGGACCTGGGGACTTGTCCACCTTAATGCCTTTTAGAATACCCAACACTTCCTCCCTCCTTATGCCGACTTGACCTAGAGTAATCAAACATCTGTCCCTAACCTCAACATCCGTCATGTCCCTCTCCTCGGTGAATACCGATGCAAAGTACTCGTTTAGAATCTCACCCATTTTCTCTGACTCCACGCATAACTTTCCTCCTTTGTCCTTGAGTGGGCCAATCCTTTCTCGAGTTACCCTCTTGCTCCTTATATATGAATAAAAGGCTTTGGGATTTTCCTTAACCCTGTTTACTAAAGATATTTCATGACCCCTTTTAGCCCTCTTAATTCCTCGTTTAAGAATGCGCCTACAATCCCGATATTCTTTCAAAGCTTCGTCTTTCTTCAGCCGCCTAGACCTTATGTGTGCTTCCTTTTTCCTCTTAGTTAGTCTCACAATTTCACCTGTCATCCATGGTTCCCTAATCTTGCCATTTCTACCCCTCATTTTCACAGGAACATGTCTCTCCTGCCCGCTAATCCACATCTCTTCAAAAGCCTCCCACATATCAAAAGTGGATTTACCTTCAAACAGCTGCTCCCAATTGACATTCCCCAGCTCCTGCCGAATTTTGGTATAGTTGGCCTTCCCCCAATTTAGCACTCTTCCTTTAGGACCACTCTCATCTTTGTCCATGAGTATTCTAAAACTTACGGAATTGTGATCACTATTCCCAAAGTAGTCCCCTACTGAAACGTCAACCACCTGGCCTGTCTCATTTCCCAACAGCAGGTCCAGTATGGCCCCTTCCCGAGTTGGACTATTTACATCCTGCTCTAGAAAACCCTCCTGGATGCTCCTTACAAATTCTGCTCCATCTAGTCCTCTAACATTAAGTGAATCCCAGTCAATGTTGCGGTCATTTCAGAGACATGGGTAGAGCAGGGACAGGAATGGATGTTGCGGGTTCCGGGATTTAGATGTTTCACTAAGAACAGAGAAGATGGGAAAAGAGGGGGGGGGGGTGTGGCATTGTTAATCAAGGAAAGTATTACAGCGGCAGAAAGGACGTTTGAGGACAAGTCTACTGAGGTAGTCTGGGCCGAGGTTAGAAACAGGAGAGGAGAGGTCACCCTGTTGGGAGTTTTCTACAGACCTCCAAATAGTTCCAGAGATGTAGAGGAAAGGATACCAAAGATGATTCTTGACAGGAGCGACAGTAACAGGGTAGTGGTTATGGGGGACTTTATCTTTTCAAATATTGACTGGAAATGCTATAGTTCGAGTACTTTAGATGGGTCTGTTTTTGTCCCGTGTGTGCAGGAGGGTTTTCTGACACAGTATGTAGACGGGCCAACCAGTGGCGATGCCACATTGGATTTGGTACTGGGTAATGAACCCGGCCAGGTGTTAGATTTAGAAGTTGGTGAGCACTTTGGTGATAGTGATCACAATTCGGTTAGGTTTACCTTAGCGATGGGCAGGGACAGGGATATACAGCAGGGCAAGAATTATAGCTGGGGGAAAGGAAATTATGATGCGATTAGGCAAGATTTAGGATGCGTAGGATGGGGAAGGAAACTGCAGGGGATGGGCACAATCGAAATGTGGAGCTTATTCAAGGAGCAGCTACTGCGTGTCCTTGATAAGTATGTACCTGTGAGGCAGGGAGGATGTTGTCGAGCGAGGGAGCCGTGGTTTACGAAAGAAGTTGAAGAGCTTGTCAAGAGGAAGAAGAAGGCTTATGTTAGGATGAGACGTGAAGGCTCAGTTAGGGCGCTTGAGAGTTACAAGCTAGCCAGGAAGGATCTAAAGGGAGAGATAAGAAGAGCAAGGAGAGGACACGAGAAGTCATTGGCGGATAGGATCAAAGAAAACCCTAAGGCTTTCAATAGGTATATCAGGAATAAAAGAATGACTAGAGATAGGTTAGGGCCAATCAAGGATAGTAGTGGGAAGTTGTATGTGGAATCGGAGGAGATAGGGGAAGTGTGAAATGAATATTTTTCGTCAGCATTTACAGTGGAGAAAGAAAATGTTGTCGAGGAGAATACTGAGATACAGACTACCAGGCTAGATGGGATTGAGGTTCACAAGGAGGAGGTGTTAGCAATTTTGGAAAGTGTGAAAATAGATAAGTCCCCTGGGCCAGATGGGATTTATCCTGGTATTCTCTGGGAAGCCAGGGAGGAGATTGCAAGAGCCTTTGTCCTTGATTTTTATGTCGTCATTGTCGACAGGAATAGTGCTGGAAGACTGGAGGATAGCAAATGTTGTCCCCTTGTTCAAGAAGGGGAGTAGAGACAGCCCTGGTAATTATAGACCTGTGAGCCTTACTTCGGTTGTGGGTAAAATGTTGGAAAAGGTTATAAGAGATAGTATTTATAATCATCTTGAAAAGAATAAGTTCATTAGAGATAGTCAGCACGGTTTTGTGAAGGGTAGGTCGTGCCTCACAAACCTTATTGAGTTTTTTGACAAGGTGACCAAACAGGTGGATGAGGGTAAAGCCGTGGATGTGGTCTATATGGATTTCAGTCAGGCGTTTGATAAAGTTCCCCACGGTAGGCTATTGCAGAAAATACAGAAGTATGGGATTGAAGGTGAATTAGTGCTTTGGATCAGAAATTGGCTAGCTGAAAGAAGACAGAGGGTGGTGGTTGATGGTAAATGTTCATCCTGGAGTATAGTTTCTAGTGGTGTACCGCAAGGATCTGTTTTGGGGCCACTGCTGTTTGTCATTTTTATAAATGACCTGGAAGAGGGTGTAGAAGGGTGGGTTGGTAAATTTGCGGATGACACGAAGGTCGGTGCAGTTGTGGATAGTGCCGAAGGATGTTGTCGGGTACAGAGGGACATAGAAAGGCTGCAGAGCTGGGCTGAGAGATGGCAAATGGAGTTTAATGCGGAAAAGTGTGAGGTGATTCACTTCGGAAGGAGTAACAGGATTGCAGAATACTGGGCTAATGGGAAGATTCTTGGTAGTGTAGATGAGCAGAGAGATCTTGGTGTCGAGGTGCATAAATCCCTGAAAGTTGACACCCAGGTTAATAGAGCTGTTAAGAAGGCATATGGTGTGTTAGCTTTTATTAGTAGGGGGATCGAGTTTAGGAGCCACGAGGTCATGCTGCAGCTGTACAGAACTCTGGTGCGGCCGCACCTGGAGTATTGCGTGCAGTTCTGCTCACCGCATTATAGGAAGGACGTGGAAGCTTTGGAAAAGGTGCAGAGGAGATTTACTAGGATGTTGCCTGGTATGGAGGGAAGGTCTTACGAGGAAAGGCTGAGGGACTTGAGGTTGTTTTCGTTAGAGAGAAGGGGGAGAAGAGTTGACTTAATAGAGACATATAAGATAATCAGAGGCTTGGACATGGTGGATAGTGAAAGCCTTTTTCCTCGGATGGTGATGGCAAACACGAGGGGACATAGCTTTAAGTTGAGGGGTGATAGATATCGGACAGATGTCAGAGGTAGTTTCTTTACTCAGAGAGTAGTAGGGGCGTGGAACGCCCTGCCTGCAACAGTAGTAGACTCGCCAACTTTAAGGGCATTTAAGTGGTCATTGGATAGACACATGGATGAAAATGGAATAGTGTAGGTCAGATGGTTTCACAGGTCAGTGCAACATCGAGGGCTGAAGGGCCTGTACTGCGCTGTTATGTTCTATGTTCTATGTTCTAAAATTAAAATCTCCTATCACCAGCACCCTGTTGCTCCTACAGCTTTCCATAATCTGTTTACATATTTGTACCTCTATCTCACGCTCGCTGTTGGGAGGACTGTCGTACAGCCCCAACATTGTTACCGAACCCTTCCTGTTTCTGAGTTCTGCCCATATTGCCTCACAGCTCGAGTCCTCCATAGTGCCTTCCTTCAGCACAGCTGTGATATCCTCTTTGACCAGTAATGCATCTCCTCCACCCCTTTTACCTCCCTCTCTATCACGCCTGAAGCATCGGTATCCTGGGATATTTAGTTGCCAATCATGCCCTTCGCTTAACCAAGTCTCAGTAATAGCAATAACATCATACTCCCAGGTACTAATCCAGGCCCTAAGTTCATCTTCCTTACCTACTACACTTCTTGCATTAAAACAAATACACCTCAGACCACCAGTCCCTTTGCTTACATCATCTGCTCCCTGCCTACTCTTTCCCTTAGTCACGCTGACTTCATTATCTCGTTCCTTACAGGCTTTCGTTAATACATCCTAACTCTCCACTGACCTCATTTGGTTCCCATCCAGAGCTTTCCCTCTCTGCAGCCTCTGCTCCATTTGTTGATCATGTTACAGACCCAGAGACACTGTAACTACAGTCCCGATACCTCGTCTAGAGTTGGAACACTAAATCCTCTGTCCTCCCTGAATGTCTGCAGCAGCTCACAACACAAACTCCAGAAAACCATCCACAGCACCTCCACTAACTTTACAATAGCAGAAGTAAGTCAAAAGCCCCTCACCTGCAAGTTGGATGCTCGGTCCTTTTAAATAACCCCAGAGGGGATTCCTTGTGCCAGCTGAATGGATGCTTAACTGAGAGTGACTAACACAGGCGGTCAGTGAACATGCATAGGCCAAGTTTCCAAGCTGCTGGAACAGGTTGTTGATATGCCATCCAGACCCCTGTTCAGTCTATCAGTCCATGCAGGGTACTCTTGGACTCCTGCCCTGTCCAGCATGAGAACTGTGTCGGCCACACCAGAACTGCCCATCAGTGTGGATTCCACTGCACCAGCACCAGTGATAGTACTGAGACCAAATCAGAGTCAGAGACAGATCCATAGCTAATGAAATTCACTTCAAAACGAGAAATGACAAACACTTCAAATAGAACAAATGGAAGGAATATGGGAAACGGACAGGGGAATGGGGATAATTGGAAGGTTGAGGCCATTTAGAGCTTTTAATCCAAGTATGATTATATTAAAATTGTAGCATTGCCAGACTGGGAGGTAGGTTATGTGAGTGAGTACAGGGGTGATGGGTGATCTGGACTGGGTGTGAGCTGTGATGCAGCAGGTAGATTTCTGAATGAGCTGCAGTTTATCGAGCTTTGTTATTGTGAGTGTGACCAGGAAGACATTGGAATCATCAAGTGTGGATATAAGAAAGGCACGGCTGAGGGTTTATAAGTAGATGAACTGAAGGAGATGTGGAAATGAACAAAATTATAGAGGTGGCTGTAGGCAGGGTTAGTGATCGACAGGATATTGAATTGGAACTTAGCTTAGGATGAAAGGAATCGCTGACGTTGTGAAGAGTCTGGTTTGTTCTCAGACATTGGACAGGGTGTGTGATAGAGTCGGTGGACAGGGACAGAATTTGTGTCAGAAACCGATGGCAGTGGATTTAGTCTTCCCAATATTTAAATAACAGGAACAGCAATGCAGTGAAACATGATCTATAGTTCTAATAGCTGGATAGAGAGGTTAACCAGGAACAATAATATTAGCAAGAAGGGCAGAGTAATTGACAAGAACAGTATTGAAGTTAAACATGGGTCATAACATTAATAGCTGGGTAGAGAGAGACTTACCAGGGACACCAACAATACTGAGGACCGGATAGTAAATCGTTTGAATAGTCAAAAGCGCGAAATAGATCCGATATTGTAAAGAAAGCCGATGATAATTTGTAGAAAGATAGTCAGACGCCCACGAGAAACTCCTCTCCATTGTTGTCACATTCCAATCGATTGTTCTCAGATTCTGACCCATTGTTGTCACATTCCAATCGATTGTTCTCAGATTCTGATCTCTCCTCTCCCTCTCTCTGGAGCCACTTATCCCTGTCAGTGCCGGTGAGAGGGATGGAGGTGGGGGTGGGCGCGGTGGAGGCTCCTGCTGATACTATGGGATAACACATTGGAAGGAGTCCTGTATTAATAGAAGTGGGAAACCCTCCAATGACACAATTAGGGTCCATGGAGACTTACATTAATTACAGTCACTGAACAAACAAGTTCAGTCAACACCTTTCAATCCAACACTTTCTGTACCGCAATAAACAATTATCCAGTCTAGATGGGATGTATGAGGGTTGCTGAGGGAAGGAATGTTGGAAATAGCGGAGCCACTGGCCCGAATCGTCCAATCCTCCTTCGATATGGCAGTGATGTCAGAGGACTGAAGTGTTGCAAATTCTACACCCTGTTCAAAACAGTAGTGATAGGCTACACCCGGGAAATACTGACCCATCAGTCTAACTTCACTGAAATGTTGGGGAAGCTTGTAGAGTCCGTAATCTGGGACAAGATAATTGTGGTTTAAATAGCATGAGTTTATAAATGACAAGAAGGTCCAGAAGATATATTAGTGGCAAATCATGTCTGAAAAACTTGATCAAATTCTTTGATGAAGTAATGGAGAGTGTTGCTGCGGATAGCACGGTTGCTACTTTGTATATGAACAATCAAAAGTCGTGGAATCAAATGCCATTTAATAGATTCGTTAGGAAGTCTGAACCTCATGGATTCAAGAGGCAGTGACAGTGTGGATATGACATTGGCTAAGGGATAGAATACAGAGGGAACTGGTGATCTATTGTTGCTCAGACAGTGGAGGGGATTATACAGTGATGCTCCCCAATGGTCGGTATTCGGGCCATTGCTTCATTATAGAAACATACATAAATATATATCCGTGTATTGTGTTTGTGTGTGACATTTACTTATATATAAAAGGCATAATTTCAATGTACTCAGGTGACAGAATCTCGGAAATGCAAAAAAAATGAGGATGATATTAGAAGGATTCAGGAAGACCAATGAAATGAGGAAATGAAGCAGATGAAATTTAGTGCAGACATGGGCTAAGGGAGGAAGAATAAGGTGAGGCAATGTAAATGAAATGGGGCAGTTTTAAATTGGGTGCATGAACAGATGTCTTTGAATATAGCAGAACAAGTCGATAAAATTACTAAAAACACATCCAGGATATCGAGCTTTATAAATAGAGGCATAGCGTGCAAAAGGAGGGAAGTCAACTGAAAATTTGTAAATCACTGGTTAGGTCTCAGCTGAGGAATTGTGTCCAATTCTGAGCATTACTTATTAGAAAGGATGTCAGAATGTTGGAGAAGGTGCAGAGGAGATTTACTGGAATGGTCCAGGAATGTGGGAGTTCAGGAACAGGAGAAACAGGAATCAGAGTAGATCAGGTAAAGGGGAGAATTTAATGGAACAGATCACAATTATGTGCTGTTTTGACAGAGTAAGGGTAAACTGTTTCCTTTGGGAAAAGGACCGATAACAAGACTCAAAATACTTGGCAAAAGATGCAGAGGTGCCATAAGGAAAACATTTTTTTATACAGTGAGTTGCTTTAATCTGGAATACACGGCCTGAAGATGTGCTGGAAGTAGATTCAAGAGCAAGTTTCAAAAGGGAACTGGATAAATGCTGCAGAGGGGGATTTGCAGGACTTTGGGAAAAGAGGAGGAAAGAGGGGCAAAATAAAAAGCTCTTTCAAAGATGGCACAGGTACGATGGGCCAATGGACTGCTTCCATGCTTTGTGATTCTCCGATTCTATGGTAACTGAATCCATTGAGTCCTTATTTCGTGTGTACAATTGATGTCCAGCAGTTCTTGAGCCAGCGGCTCATTGTTACTTGTATCCTCACACAGATAACAGAAGAAAGGCAAACACAAGGACCAGGTGAGGTGAATTGTGTTGACAATTTGCTATATTGGGTTATGACGTCTCTCTCTTTGATCACTTCAATCAGTCAGTTACAAACACATTGATTTTATTCCCATTTTATTTCTTGCCTATTTGTTCTCAAGATATGAGTGATACTGACAAGGCTGGCATTACTTCCCCATGCCTGGTTACCATGAGAAAATGATGGGCCTTCATCCTGAACCACTGCAGTCCGTGTGGTGAAAGTGTTCCCACAATGCTGTTACAGAAAGAATTTCAGGCTTTTAACCCAGTGATGATGAAGGAACGGTGATTTCTGTCCAAGTCTAGATGGTATTTGGCTCGGAGGAGGGGAATGTGGAGGTGATGGTGTTTTGTGTTAGAGTCCGAGCTGAATTCTGCGCCCTCCCCTCTATCTCGTGTTCCTTGACTGTAAACAGGAATTGTTCTCTTTAGAGCAGTAATGTTAAATGGAGATTGAATAGAGATATGCAAAATCTTGAACAATATTTGATGGAGTAAAGACAGAGAATTTGGTTTCATTGGAAGTACTGTCAGTAACCAGAGGACACATTTTTAAGGTGATGGGCCAACAAAAATGCATTGATTTTTTTTTTAGAACATTACAGCGCAGTACAGGCCCTTCGGCCCTCGATGTTGCGCCGACCTGTGAAACCATCTGACCTACACTATTCCATTTTCATCCATGTGTCTATCCAATGTCCACTTAAATGCCCTTAAAGTTGGCGAATCTACTACTGCTGCAGGCAGGGCGTTCCACGCCCTTACTACTCTCTGAGTAAAGAAACTACCTCTGACATCTGTCCTATATCTATCACCCCTCAACTTAAAGCTATGTCCCCTCGTGGTTGCCATCACCATCCGAGGAAAAAGACTCTCACTATCCACCCTATCTAACCCTCTGATTATCTTATATGTCTCTATTAAGTCACCTCTCCTCCTCCTTCTCTCCAACGAAAACAACCTCAAGTCCCTCAGCCTTTCCTCGTAAGACCTTCCCCACATACCAGGCAACATCCTAGTAAATCTCCTCTGCACCCTTTCCATAGCTTCCACATCCTTCCTATAATGCGGTGACCAGAACTGCACGCAATACTCCAGGTGCGGTCTCACCAGAGTTTTGTACAGCTGCAGCATGACCTCGTGGCTTTGAAACTCGACCCCCCTACTAATAAAAGCTAACACGCCATATGCCTTCTTAACAGCCCTATTAACCTGGTTAGCAACCTTCAGGGATTTATGCACCTGGACACCAAGATCTCTCTGTTCATCTACAGTACCAAGAATCCTGCCATTAGCCCAGTACTCTGCATTCCTGTTACTCCTTCCAAAGTGAATCACCTCACACTTTTCCGCATTAAACTCCATTTGCCATCTCTCAGCCCAGCTCTGCAGCCTATCTATGTCTCTCTGTACCCGACAACATCCTTCGGCACTATCCACAACTCCACTGACCTTAGTGTCATCTGCAAATTTACTAACCCACCCTTCTACACCCTCTTCCAGGTCATTTATAAAAATGACAAACAGCAGTGGCCCCAAAACAGATCCTTGCGGTACACCACTAGTAACTAAACTCCAGGATGAACATTTGCCATCAACCACCACCCTCTGTCTTCTTTCAGCTAGCCAATTTCTGATCCAAAGCTCTAAATCACCTTCAACCCCATACTTGCGTATTTTCTGCAATAGCCTACCGTGGGGAACCTTATCAAACGCCTTACTGAAATCCATATACACCACATCCACTGCTTTACCCTCATCCACCTGTTTGGTCACCTTCTCGAAAAACTCAATAAGGTTTGTGAGGCACGACCTACCCGTCACAAAACCGTGCTGACTATCTCTAATGTACTTATTCTTTTCAAGATGATTATAAATCCTGTCTCTTATAACCTTTTCCAACATTTTACCCACAACCGAAGTAAGGCTCACAGGTCTATAATTACCAGGGCTGTCTCTACTCCCCTTCTTGAACAAGGGGACAACATTTGCTATCCTCCAGTCTTCCAGCACTATTCCTGTCGACAATGACGACATAAAGATCAAGGACAAAGGCTCTGCAATCTCCTCCCTAGCTTCCCAGAGAATCCTAGGATAAATCCCATCTGGCCCAGGGGACTTATCTATTTTCACACTTTCCAAAATTGCTAACACCTCCTCCTTGTGAACCTCAATCCCATCTAGCCTCGTAGCCTGAATCTCAGTATTCTCAACAACATTTTCTTTCTCTACTGCAAATACTGACGCAAAATATTCATTTAACACTTCCCCTATCTCCTCTGATTCCACACGCAACTTCCCACTACTATCCTTGATTGGCCCTAATCTAACTCTAGTCATTCTTTTATTCCTGATATACCTATAGAAAGCCTTAGGGTTTTCCCTGATCCGATCCACCAATGACTTCTCGTGTCCTCTCCTTGCTCTTCTTAGCTCTCCCTTTAGATCCTTCCTGGCTAGCTTGTAGCTCTCAAGCGCCCTAACTGAGCCTTCACGTCTCATCCTAACATAAGCCTTCTTCTTCCTCTTGACAAGCGCTTCAACTTCTTTAGTAAACCACGGTTCCCTCGCACGACAACTTCCTCCCTGCCTCACAGGTACATACTTATCAAGGACACGCAGTAGCTGCTCCTTGAATAAGCTCCACATTTCGAAAGTTCCCATCCCCTGCAGTTTCCTTCCCCATCCTACGCATCCGAAATCTTGCCTAATCGCATCATAATTTCCTTTCCCCCAGTTATAATTCTTGCCCTGCAGTATATACCTGTCCCTGCCCATCGCTAAGGTAAACCTAACCGAATTGTGATCACTATCACCAAAGTGCTCACCTACATCTAAATCTAACACCTGGCCGAGTTCATTTCCCAGTACCAAATCCAATGTGGCACCGCCTCTGGTTGGCCTGTCTACATACTGTGTCAGAAAACCCTCCTGCACACACTGGACAAAAACTGACCCATCTAAAGTACTCGAACTATAGTATTTCCAGTCGATATTTGGAAAGTTAAAGTCCCCCATAACAACTAACAAGTCCCCCATAACAAATTTATTATAAACCGGAATTCACAGCCTGAAAGAGTGGTGAAGCAGATTCAATAATAAATTTAAAAAAGAGAATTGATTCAATAGTATCAGAGGAGATTTTCAGCGAAGTGGTAATTGTGTCGAGGAGAGGGACAAATGGGATTGCTCCTTCAAACAGCATGCACAGACACGATGGGCCAAATAGCCTCCTGCGTGCTGTATGATTCTTTGAGTCTGTGTAAACAGAAACCATTGAAACCTTACCTGATTTGTACAACAGACGGTCAACAATTTTAAGCAGAGGCTGATCATTACTTGTACTTTGATATGGTTCTGGAAAACATCATGTTGGATTAACACAGATGAGGGAGAGAATTAGTCCTTTACTGCTCTGTTTGTTTGGTCAGTACCACACTGTGTGGGATTAAGAGTCCGGGGATACAATTGGGTCTTTCCTGCTCTCTGTGTGTGTCAGTACCACCGGGTGGGATTAACACAGGCTGGGGATAGAACTGGGTCTTTCCTGCTCTCTGTGTGGGTCAGGACCACACCGGGTGGGATTAAGACACACCGGGGATTGAATTGGGTCTTTCCTGCTGTCTGTGTGTGTCAGTGCCACACCGGGTGGGATTAAGACAAGCCGGGGATGGAATTGAGTCTTTTCTGCTCTATTTGGAGCTCAGTACCACACTGGGTGGGATTAACACAGGCCAGGGATAGAATTGGGTCTTTCCTGCTCTCTGTGTGTATCAGTGCCACACCGGGTAGGATTAACACAGGCTGGGGATAGAATTGGGACTTTCCTGCTCTCTGTGTGGGCCAGTACCACACCGGGTGGGATTAACACAGGTCGGGGATAGAATTGGGACTTTCCTGCTCTCTGTGTGGGCCAGTACCACACTGTGTGGGATTAAGAAGCCGGGGATAGAATTGGGTCTTTCCTGCTCTCTGTGTGGGTCAATACCAAACCGGGTCGAATTAACACAAGCCGGGGACAGAATTGGGTCTTTCCTGCTCTCTGTGTGGGTCAGTACCTCACCGGGTGAGATTAACACCGTCCAGGGATAGAATTGAATCTTTCCTGCTCTCTGTGCCTGGGTCAGTACCACCGGGAGAGATTAACACAGGCCAGGGATTGAATTGGGTCTTTCCTGCTCTCTGTGTGGGTCAGGACCACACCGGGTGGGATTAAGACACACCGGGGATTGAATTGGGTCTTTCCTGCTGTCTGTGTGTGTCAGTACCACACCGGGTGGGATTAACACAAGCCGGGGATAGAAGTGAGTCTTTTCTGCTCTATTTGGAGCTCAGTACCATATTGGGTGAAAGCTGCTTACTCAGCACAGCCTGAAGATGGAGCCTGGTCTGTCCCAATGAGGACAGAGAGTGACTGGTGAAATGGCCAGTCACCCGGCAGATTGAACTTTACACATTGAACTGTGAAGTGATACATATCGGTAGGAAATATGAGGAAAGGCAAACTAATGTGGGTGGTTGAATGGACAGATCTCGGGCTGTACTAATTTATGAGGCAGCAGGACACTGAGAAGGCTGCTAAAAAAAACAACATATCGTGTCCTTGGCTTTATAAACACAGCACAGAGTAATAAAACTCAGGAGGAAATGCTGATTTTTATACATCATTGGTTAGGTCCCAGCTGGAGAATTGTGTCCAATTCTGATCACCACACGTTGGTAAGGATGACAAGGACTTAGTGAAGATACTGAGGTGATTTACTAAATTGGTACCAGGGATCTCATGGAGAGATGGGAAAAGCTGGTATTTTTCTCTTTAGAGCAGTGAAGGGTAAGAGGGGATTTAATATAGAATTCAAATTCATGAATGGTTTTGATCGGGTAATTAGTATGAAAATGTTTCCAGTGTCAGAAAGTTCAGTATTAAGAAGACACAGATTGAAGGAAATTGACAAAGAACCAGAGGTGAAATGAGGAGAATGTTCTTACACAGCGAGTTGTTGGGATCTGGAATTCACTGCCTGAAAACAAGGTGGAAGCAGATTCAATAGTAATATGGTGGAGAAGGCAGATGGAATCCTATCCTTTATTAGCTGAGGTATAGAATATAAGAGCAGGGAAATTATGCTGGAACTGTATAACTCATTGGCTAGGCCACAACTTGAGTAATGAGTGCAATTCTGGTCACCTCATTACAGAAAGGATCTAATTGCACTAGAGAGGATACAGAGGAGATTTATGAGGATGTTGCTAGGACTAGACAAAATACAGCTGTGAGGAACGATTGGATAGGCTGGGGTTGTTCTCTTTGGAATAGAGAAGGCTGAGAGGAGATCGGACTGAAATGTCCATAATTTTGAGGGATCTGGACAGAGAGGAGGTGAAGGGTCTGTTCACCTTAGTAGAAAGGTCAGTGACTAGGGGGGAATAGATTTAAAGTGATTAGTCGAAAGATAAGAGGGGAGATGAGGAAAACCTTTTCATCCAGAGTGTGGTGGGGTCTGGAACTCACTGCCTGAAAGTGTAATTGAGGCAGAAACCCTCAACTCATTCAACAGGATTCTGGATATCCACCTCAAGTACCGTAATCTGCAGAGCTATGGATCAAATGCTGAAAGTGGGATTAGAATGGGTGGATCGTTTTTCGGTCAGCACTGATACAATGGGCCAAGTGACCTCTTTCAGTCAGGAGGCTGCTGCTGCTGACTGTGAATGCTGCAGTTGGACAGAAGGTAAATGGAATACTAGGACAGAAAGAGGGCTCCGCAGTTCACGGATGTGGTGACCCTAGATCAGATCTTACAGTGGTGTAGGAGAGGGAACAGAGTTCATGTCAAAGTCCTGACTCCCTTTTATATGATCCTGTATAATGGACAGTGACTACTGGGCAGTAATGTGCTCAAAGGTTATCAGCAGTAATTGATTATCTCTATATTTGTATATTATGGGACATTAAACCATACCCCTGCTCTGGTGTCCATTGCATCCTCAATATTCATGATTAAAATATCAGAGGAGTGTGAACCAGTCACCTCTGATCACCCTGAGGTACAGGTGATTCTCGAGTCGGTGCTGAGTGTATTCACAACCCATAAAGATGACTGTGGAAACATGAGCAGACCTGAAGAAATCAATTGACCATTGCATGCTCCATGAAGCAGTATTCATACCGAGCTGAGATTATATCATATATTCCAGACACTATCAGGTTATTGTTATACCAGGGTGCAGTTCACAAAGACACATTCACTGCTAACTGCCCGATTTTGCCGGTTACAAAACCAGATGGCAGCTGGGGACTGACTGTTGACCATACAAACTCAACACAGTCACCTCTGTGTGAACTCGGTTGTCTGAGAGACACCAACCCTACTCTCCCGGATTCCCAGCGGCAGGGCTGACTTCACCACGCTGGATATCTCTAATGTTTATTGGAGTATCCCAGTAAAACTAGAGAAACAATTTAAATTCACATTCACTTCTGAGGACCAGAGATACCCCTGGACATGTCTGTCACAAGGGGTTCCACAATAACCCCACTATTTTCCACAAACGTATGGCCGGGGCCGTTAGGAGCCGTTCACAGTCTTCCTGCTTGCTGAAATAAATTGATGGTCTCCTCCTCATCACCACAGACCGTGTCCACACATTTAACCCTTTTACAGGAACTACTGCAGTTACTTTGGGAGCAGGACTAAAAGACCATCCACGTAAGACCCAGCTGGTGTAACATCGTGTCATCGTTCTATATGTCCAAATTGGCTCATCCAACATCAGCCCAGACCAACATCAGGTCGAGACCATCCAGTGTATAACCCTGTCCACCTCAAAGACAGCCTTGTCTCCTATCCTCAGGCTGGTGGGTTATCAGTGGACCCTCATCCAGTGTCTACCCTTGTCCACCTCAAAGACTGCCCAGTGTCCCATCTTCAGGCTGGTGGAGTATCAGTGGACACAATTCCAGTGTCTACCCCTGTCCACCTCAAGGACTGCACTGTGTCCTATCCTCAGGTTGGTGGGTATCAGTGGACCCTCATCCAGTGTCTACCCCTGTCCCCTTCAAAGACTGCACTGTGTCCTATCCTCATGCTGGTGGGTATCAGTGGACCCTCATCCAGTGTCCACCCCTGTCCACCTCAAAGACTGCCCTGTGTCCTATCCTCAGGCTGGTGGAGTATCAATTGCCCCTCATCCAGTGTCTACCCCTGTCCGCCTCAAAGCCTGCTCTATGTCCTCTGCTCAGGCTGGTGGAGTATCAGTGGAGCCTCATCCAGTGTCTACCCCTGTCCACCTCAGACTGCCCTCTGACCTATCCTCAGGCTGGTGGAGTATCAATTGCCCCTCATCCAGTGTCTACCCCTGTCCACCTCAAGGACTGCACTGTGTCCTATCCTCAGACTGGTGGGTATCAGTGGAGCCTCATCCAGTGTCTACCCCTGTCCACCT
Organism: Heterodontus francisci; assembly: GCF_036365525.1. NCBI lineage: Eukaryota > Metazoa > Chordata > Chondrichthyes > Heterodontiformes > Heterodontidae > Heterodontus > Heterodontus francisci. Next base: position 790,364 of record NW_027140872.1, read on the forward strand.
CAAAGACTGCCCTGTGTCCTATCCTCAGGCTGTTGTGGTATCAGCGGACCCTCATCCCTCGATTTGCTGAGACTGTGACTCCTCTTTATGAACCACCGAATGGTGATGATGACCAGGTTTATCCCATTTGGACTGAAGAGAGCACAGAAACAGTAACACAACTAAAGAAATCTGTCGCCCAGGCAACGTGTCTTACCTCACCTAACCCCGACAAGACTTTCCACATGGATGTGGGGACACAGTGACAGCCTGGCTGCTGTCCAATGCCGAGAAAACCAGGAGAAATTACTCCCCATTGTGAATTACTCCAGAATTGTGAATGGGGCTGAACTGATTTACTCTGTTTGTGAAGGACATTTGTTAACCATGTTCTGGGGCATCAAACATTTTACTTACATCACGGGGTTCAACAGGGTGATACTGTCCAGTCCATTATAAACCTTCCCAGTATAGGAAAGCTGTTGTAATAGAATACTCATGTCATAGAGTCATAGAGCCTTAGTCAATTCTGGCGCAGAATGGGACATTTCAACTCATCGAGTCCGTTCCAGCGCTTTGTAGATAAATCAAGTCAGTCTCATTCCCCAGCTCCATGGATGACAAGGAGCCTACAGGGTAAGATACAGCAGGAAGGGCAAGTTTATGTCCCACACCGAGAACTCAGTACAACAGAAAACCAAGAGGAGTATAGAAAGTGGAGGCTGATATCAAAAAGGTATTTACGAAAGCAAGGAGAAATCATTAAAAAATATTGGCAAGCAAAATCAAGGTGAACCCATGTATGTTTTTTCTTTCAATACATTAAGGCTAAGAGGACAACTAAGGAGAGAGTAGAGCCCATTAATGACCGATAAGGTAACCTATGTGTAGGGACAGTAGTTACTGATATGGTTCTTAATGAATACTTTGTGACTGTCTTCACAAAAGAGGGGAACGATGCAGATATTGTAGTTAAGGAGGAGGAGTGTGAATTATTGGATGTGATAAACATAGGCAGAGAGGAATTACTAATGGAATTAGCCTCATTGAAAGTTGATACATCACCATGGCGTGATGAAATGTACCCCAGGTTGTAAAAAGAAGCAACAGAAAGAATAACCAAAGGTATGTCCATGATTTTCCAGTTCTCACTGGATACAGGTGTGGTGATGGAGGATTGGAGAACTGCTAACATTGTACCACTGTTTAAAAAGGGAGTGAAGGATAGACCAAATAACTACAGGCCAGTCAGTCTAACCTCAGAGTGGGAAAATTATAGTAATCTATTCTTAGAGACATGATAAACTGTCACTGAGAAAGGCACAGGTTCATCAGGGATAATCACCATAAATGTGTTAAGGCAAGATTGTGTCTGACTAACTTGCATGATTATTTGATGAAGTAACAAGGACGATAGATGAGGTTAATGTAGTTGATGCGGTCTACTTGGATTTTAGCAAAGTTTTTAGCAATGGCGCACATAGCAGACTTGTTAAAAATAAAATCGCAGGGGATCCAGGGAAATGCAGCAAGGTGGATGCAAAATTAGCTCAGTGGCAGGAAGGAAAGAGTAATTGTTGACAGGCGTTTTAGCGACTGGAGGGAATTTTCCAGCAGCATTTAGTGGAGGCAGTTGCGTAGTGGCAATGTCACTGCACTTGTAAATCCAGCAAACCCAGGTTAACACTCTGGGGACATGGATTCGAATCCCACCATGACACATAAGGAAATTTCAAATCAATTAATAGTTCTGGAATTAAACAGCGACTCTAATAGTGACCATGAAACCATTGTCGATTGTTTGAAAATCCCATTTGGTTCACTAATGCCCTTTAGGGAAGGAGATCTACTGTCCTTACCTGGTCTGGCCACATGTGACTCCAGACCCACAACAATGTGATGGACTCTTAAATGGCCTCACAAGCCACACAGTTCAAGGGCAATAAGGGATGGGCAATAAATACAGGCCCAGACAGTGACACCCAAATCCCACGAATGAATAAAAAAAAAGCAAATTCCACACGGCTCAGTACTGGGACCCCTGCTTTATGTCGCATACATTAACGATTTGGAAGTAAGGGTAGGGGCATAATCAAGAAGTTTGCAGACGATACAAAAATTGACCGTGTGGTAGATCGCAAGGAGGATAGCTGTACACTGCAGAAAGATATTGATGGACTGGTCAGATGGGCAGAGAAGTGGCAAATTGAATTCAGGCTCGATATGTGCGATATGATGCATTTGGGGAGGTCACATAAGGCAAAGGAATGCACGATTAATGGGAGAATACTGAGAAGTGTCGAGGAAGTGACAGACCTTAGAGTGAATGCCCACAGATAGCTGAATGTAGCAGGACAGCTCGATAAGGTGGTTAAGAGGTCATATGGAATCCTTTCCCTTATTAGCCGAGGTATTGAATATAAGAGCAGGGAGGTTATGCTGGTAACTACATAAATCATTGGTTAGGCCACAACTTGAGTAATGCGTGCAGTTCTGGTCACCTCGTTACAGAAAGGATGTAATTGCACCAGAGAGGGTACAGAGGAGATTTACAAACATGTTGCCGGGACTGGGAAAATGCAACTTTGAGGAATGATTGGATAGGCTGGGGTTGTTCGCCTTGGAGCAGAGAAGGCTGAGGGGAAATCTGATTGAAACGTACTAAACGTTGAGGGCCCTGGATAGAGTGGAGGTGAAGGGTCTATTCACCTTAGCAGAGAGATCAGTGACAGGAGGGCATGGGTTTAAATGATTGGTAGAAAAATTAGAGGGGAGATGAGGAAAAAAAATCACCCAGAGTGTGGTGGGGTGGGGTCTGGAACTCAGTTTCTGAAAGGGTAGAAGAGGCTGAAAACCTCATCTCATTTGAAATGTACCTTGCTACACCTCAAGTGATTTAATCTGCAGAGCTCGGGAACAAATGCTGGAAGGTGGGATTCGGCTGGGGAGGTCGTTTTTTGGATAGCAGAGACACAATGGGCCAAGTGGCCTCTTTCTGTGTTGTAAACATTCTATGATTTTTCTATGATGTTCCAGGTGCAGATAGGCTGTTTTAGTGAAGGTGTGTAGATGTGGTTAGAAGTTCATCTCGGGGTCAAATATGACACCAAGGTGTGAACAGTCTGGTTTAGTCTCACACAATTGCCAGGGAGAGGTATGGAGTCGGTAGCTAGGGAATTACGTTTGGAGCAGGGACTGAAAACAATGTCTTCAATCTTCTGAAATTTGAATTGTCACAGCAGAGATGTGAGGTAATACCTTTTAGAAGGATGTATGTGGAGAGACAACACAAGCTACATGTTACAACTGTAAAGGGAGTGCAAGAACAGAGAGACCTGGGGAGTTTATGTGTAAATCGTTGAAGGTCACAGGACAGGTTAGCACAACAGTTAATAAAGCATATGAGATCCTGGGCTTTATAAATAGAGGCATAGAAAACAAAACTTGGAAGTTATGCTAAATCTATATAAAATACTACAGCACACCCCAGTACATGACACATGGAAAAGCAGAATTTGAAACATATGGTACCAGGGATCTGGGAATTCAGTTACATGGAGAGATTGGAAAAGCTGGGTTTGTTCTCTTTAGAGCAGTGAAGGGTAAGAGGAGATTTAATATCGAATTCAAAATCATGAAGAGTTTTGATGGGGTAATTAATGTGAAACTGTTTCCAGTGTCAGAAAGTTCAGTATCAAGAAGACACAAATTGAAGGTAATTGACAAAGAACCAAAGGTGAAATGAGGAGAATTTTCCTTCTGAGCGAGTTGTTGGGATCAGAAATTCACTGCCCGAAAACATGTTTGAAGCAGATTCAATAATATCTTTCAAAAGGGAATTATAATAAAAAACTGGAAAAGGCGAAAAAAATAGTCTGGGGATAAAGGAGGAGAGTGGTAATAATTAGACAGCTCTTTCAAAGAAACAGCACTAACACAAAGGGCCGAATAGCCTCCTTCAGTGCTGCACCTGTCTCTAATTCCATGAGCAAGAGACATAGAGTGAAGGGAGAGAGAGTGAGAAAGCAGGAAAGAGGGAAAGGAAAATAGCAAGAGTTTGCATCGCTTTTTGAGCAGAGGGGTCATGTCAGCCACTTGAGGCAGGTGACACAAAATTTCTGGGGCCTCCTCATTTCATTTCCATAAATTCTAGGGTCCGCCCAGGGTGACCAGCGCTGTCTGTCTGCAAGCTTAACAGGAGACTGAACTGTGGCTGAGTCCAGCACGTGTTTCAGCCAGGATTCAGCCTATAAAGGCAGTCTGTCCCTCTTAAAGGGAAGCTGCACTGAATCACAGGAGGCTGCTGCTGCCTGTGAATGCTGCAATTGGAGAAAAGGTAGGTTGAATACTAGCACAGAGAGAGGGCTGTGTGATTCACGGATGTAGTGCTGGAGACCTTAGTCATGGAGGGTGACAGGAGAAGAGAGGCCATGTATCAGTGGGGTGGGATGGAGACCCTCAAGAAACGCACTCCGAAGGGAATGGGAGCAGGTGGCCAGGGAGGTCAATGCAGGAAGCTTGGCCCCAGGACCTGGCAGCAGAGCCAGAAGAAGTAGAATGAGCTCACACGGGTGATCAATGTCAGTGAATTCATTTCCACATGGCATCTCCTACCCCCAACATCACCAACCTCTCACACTGCTCAAAGTACCACACCCCCATCACTCACCCATCAGCAGTCCTTAACACTCAGGACTCACACCTAACATTTACATACTCCACATCACCTTTACATACCTTCCACTGATACCAGCCTCACATCCACCTTTCACTGCCTTCACACACCACCAGCTATTCAGCTATTGCAGGCATATCTCCCAAACACAGTGCAACACAATCACTGACATTCTGCTCTCTCTCTTACAGGACAGGGAGCAGCAGTGAACTGTCGGGATCCAGGCTTACCTTCATCCCCTGAGCCTGAGGGAGGAGTTCATTCTCCACCTCATGGGAACGGCCGTGACAGAGCCCGTAGCATCCGGCATCACCGACAGCATTCAGGATGACGTTATGTTCCTGCCTTATGCCCCTTCCTAACTCCCACCTCCTCTTCATCCTGCTGTCTGGGATGATGTACAAGCTGCAGATGGTGGGACCATGGATGCCTCTGTGGTGTATACGTGAGGTTGAGTAATTTGTGAAGAGCACGTTATAGATGTGGTCACCCCACAGATTAAGGGAAGAAGAATTACAGTCAAGATGAATCAGGCAGGTAGCACAGGAGACCCCAGAGTGCATCTCACTCTCCAACCAGTATTCAATACTGAGGAAAGTGATGTTTCATCTGGGGACTGCAGGCAGAGACAAGGCCATGGTACCCGGGCTGTCTCAGCTGTACTGGGGGTGGGAGGGGATACAGTGAAGACTAGAATGTTGACAGTGACAGGAGATTCGATAGTCACGGGAACAGACGAGCGTTTCTGAGGCCGCAGACATGCATCCAAGATGGTGTGTTTCCTCCCTGGTGTCAGGGTCAAGTTAGCCATCTCAAAGTAGTAATCTCTGGATTACTGCCAGTACCCCGTGCGAGTCAGTTTAGAAATAGGAGGATAGTACCGATGGATGTGTGGCTGGGAGGATGCTGCAGAAGCGGTGAGGTTTGCATTGCTGGGACACTGGGACCAGTTCTGGAGAATGTGGGATCTGTTCAGGCCGGACGGTTGCACCTGAACAGAGCTGGAACTAATTTCCTTGCAGGGTGCTTTGTTAGTGCTATTGGAGAGGGTTAACACTAAATTGGCATGTGTGTGGTAACCAGGAGTAAACATCAGAGAGGAATTCTAAAGTGCACAGAATACTGGGAGAGATGGATAACACTATAGTAGGGTTTAGAAAGTTATTAGTTGAGGTCTGAGTAAGGGAGGAAGTAATAAAGTTTACATCAGGGTTGATGTGCATGTATGTGAATACGGAGTGTGGTTAATAAGACTGGTGAGGTACAGGTGCAGATTGCCATATGGAAATATGATGTTGTGGCTGTAACAGAGATCTGGCTCAAAGAAGGGCAGAACTGGGTGTTAAATATTCCTGGATACAAGGTGTTCAGAAAAAATAGGAAAGGGAGAAAAGGAGTAAGAGTGGTGGTATTGGCTAAGGAGAACATTATGGTGCTGGAGAGAGTGAAAGTCCCGGGGACGTGTGTGGGGAGGTGGGAGTAGGGCTGGGTGGGTGCGTAGGTGGGTGAAGGACAGAATCTATTTGGATAGAGCTAAAGAACAAAAAAAGGTTCATTTACATAGCTCGGTGTTGTCTATAGGCCATCAGCTAATGGGAAGGATGTGGAGGAACAAATCTTCAAGAAAATTACTGAAAGATGCAAGAATAATAGAGTAGTTACAATGGGGGAACATTCATTATCCTAATATGGACTGGGATAATAGTATCGTAAAGGGCAGAGGGAGGCAAGAGTTACTACAGTGTGTGCAGGAAACTTTTCTACAACAATATGTTGCTAGTCCAACGAGAAAGGAGGCACTGCTAGACCTGGTTCTCGAGAATGAGCTGGTCCCAAGTGGATTAAGTATTAGTAGGAGAACATTTAGGGGACAATGATCATTGAATCATACGGTTTTTGTTGACTATGGGAAAGGGCAAAGAGCAATCCAGAGTAAGAATAATTAACTATGAGAAAGTTAACTTCAATAAGTCAACCAGTGTAAAAATGGAGCTGGGGCGAATAAATTAGAGTCAACGTTTGGCAGGAAAACAGGAGCTGAACAATGGGCTACCTTCAAAGAAGAGATAGTTCGGGCAGAGTGGTGGTAAACGGTTGTTTTTCACACTGGAGGATGGTAGACAGTGATGTTTTCCAAGGGTCAGTGCGAGGACCAACTGCTTTTTTTTTTTGCTATATATATATATAAGATGGATCTTGGAATTCAGATTAGAATTTCAAAATTTTCCAATATTACCATACTTGGAGGAGTGATAACCAGTGAGGATGATGCAAAATGCCTACAACAGGATATAGATAGGCTAGCAGAATGGCCAGAGAAGTGGCAGGTGGAATTTAATACAGAGGAGTGTGAGGTGATGTATTTTGTCAGATGGAATAGGAAAGCAATGGAGACTTAATGGGACAGTTCTAAAGATTGTGCAGGAACTGAGGGACCTGGGGCTCTATATGCATTGATCATTGAAGGTGGAAAAACATTAATGGAGAGTGTGAAGCAAAGCTGATCAGATCTTGGGCTTCATAATTAGAGGCAAAGATACAAAAGCAGGGAAGTTATGCTGAAACTGTATAACGCTTTGGTTAAGCCCCAACTAGAGAACTGTGTCCAGTTCTGGTCAGCACACTTTAGGAAGGATGTGAAGGTCCGTGAGAGGGTGCCGAGGAGATTTACCAGAATGGTTCCAGGGATTGGAGCGGGGGTGGGGAGCGAGATGGTTAGTTACAAGGTTAGTTTGGAGAAGATGGAGTTGTTCTCTCTGGAGTAAAGGAGATTGAGAGAGGTATGATAAAGGTGTTCAAGATTATGATAGGCTTCGGTAAGATAGACAAGGAAAAAGTCTTCTCATTATCTGATGAAACACGGACTAGGGGACACAGATGGAAGGTTTTGGATAAGAGATGCAGGTGGATATGAGGAATAAATATTTTATACAGTGGATGGTAATGAGCTGGAACTCACTGCCCATGAGGGTGGTGGAAGCCGAGACAATCAATGATTTTAAAAGGAAACTGGATGGACACCTGAAGGAAGTGAACTTGCAGGGATACGGGGATTGAGCAGGGGATTGGGACTGACTGAATTGTTCCACACAGAGCTGGCACAGAGGGGCAAAATGGCCTCCTTCTGTGTCGTACATGACTCCATGACTCCATCAATTTCTTCCAATCTATGTTGGATATGTCTCCTGCTCCTGCCTGGGAAGATCCAGATACATAGAAGTTCAATGAAACTGTGACCTTAACGGCCACTAACAGCTACGTCCTCACCCTGGTGTGAGGCTCCAGGTCGTGTTACAGGAGGTGACACAGCTCTGTGACCAGATCCTTATTAAATCAGAGTCACCACACACATTGCTTCTGGGTTAGGTGTAGGTAGGAATAGTGCTCTTGGAGCACCCGGGGTGGGTAGGGCAGATCCCTTTCCTCCTCCCTCTTTATAGAGCATCCCCTCACTGCAGCCTCTGCTCCATTTGTTGTTCATGTTACAGACCCAGAGACACTGTAACTACAGGCCCCAAACCTCGTCCAGAGTTGAAATGACAAACTCAGTTGAGTGATCATTGCTCGAATGGGTAGGAGATTTGGAGACAGAGAAAGATTAGAATAGGTCAAAAACTTGGGGTTATTGCAGAGACTGGGCAGGGAGTTGTCACAGAGAGAGAGAATGTGCAGTGAAACACGTGTGATCGTCATTGGGACTGGTTTGGGCATCTCGAGATAGATAGAAAGCTTACACCAGAACACGGTGTGCTCATCACTAAGAGCGGGGGGTGGGGGGGCGGCGGGGGGTGGGGGGTGAACAACTGGGGAGACGGACATCCTAAGGATTATCAAGCAGTATGATGGGGATTAGGATTTAATTCTCAATAGAATATCTGAGGATGTCCAGAAATACAAATTTAAGATAAAAAAGGTTTGAGATAAGTTGGTCAATGGGGCACATCTCTGCACCTGACGGTTAAATAAAAGACACAAAGAATTGAAGGATGAGATGGACAATTTACAGAAGGAAAATGAAGGTTGGTAGGAGAACATTGGCATCCTGTACAATCAGTTACTGTTGGATCAGGAGCCACATGATGGAGTATATTATCCAGAGAGAAAATTATAACAAATACTGGACCAAAACACTGAGTTACAGGCAGAAACTCCCAGACTAGGGGAGGAGTTAGAAGATGTGAGGAGGGGCTATGAGGGAATTAGACCCGTGTTAAAGCTCTGCCTCCCCTGAAGCTGACCACACCCTGTGTTGAGATAAAATCCGACAGTTTCAGACACAATCCGTCAACAGTGGGCAGTAGTGGCTGCTGTCTCCAAGCACAAAGTCAGATATCCCGGTTCTTCTTCAGACAACATATTTGTGAGTCTCACAGTCGCTGCTCAATCTCCTCCATACAAGGACGACAAGTTAACTGGAAATTACCAGGGTATGTACTAACCTGGGCCTAAACTGCAGACCAGTCTAAGAACAAGACTAACCACAGTCACTGACAGTGAGAGAGATGTCACCACCACAACCACACAGAGGCTCCTTACCGCTGTTGAGTCTATGGCTCTAAAGCAGGAACTGGGAATGGTGGATATGAGCAGAAGCTCCCTCGATCTGTGTGTTCTGTGTTCCAATATCCAAATTATTTATATATATCAGAAAAATATCAGTGGTCCAAGCACTGCCCCTTGGGGAAACACCACTGTCGGCCTTCTTCCAGTCCGAAAAAAGCAACTGTTTACCACAACTCACTGTTTTCTCTCATTTAGCCAGTTTATCTTTTGTATCCAAGCTGACACTGACCCTCTTATTCCATGAGAATCAATTAACTGTCCAGCTGTCACAAACAGACTGTGAAAGAAACTAGAAGTTCAGAATAAAATTAAGTGAAATGCTAAATGCAACAGTTAACTAACTTTATTGTATTTCGTACTCTGTACAAGTAGTACTCCCTAAAACTGGCCTCTCTGCAACTTACTGTATTTAGGGTTTAGGAACAGAATTCCAGAGCTCAGGGAAGAGAACAGAAAGTGCTGGAAATACTCAGTGGGTCTGGCAGCATCGGCGCAGAGAGAAACAGAGTTAATGTTTCAGATCTGTGACACTTCATCAGAACTGGTAAACGTCAGAAATGAAGATGTACAAGCTGCAGATGGTGGGATCATGGACCTCCTGCTTTCCACCACCCCCAATCCCTCACCCCAACCCTCCCCTTCTGATGTTATACTTTCCAATGATAACCCAATAATACCAGCTTCCCAGTCACAGCAGCTCCATGAGATAGAAAGAGAGCAGCAGCACAGCACTGATGGTGAAGACCCATCACTTGGTCTGACCCTCACAGTCACCAGATCAAATACTTACACTGCGTGTACCTTAGAGGCTGGTATAGAGTCAGAATCTGCACGTGGTGAGTCACCGAGCACGAGTGAGCTGCAGCCAGTCCAGGGGGAAAGGATAGTCCATGTGTCAGATCACCGGAGGGCGAGGTCACAAACGAGTTATAATACACAGGACTCAGATGTGAACATTGCTGGAGCTGCTGCCCATGTCGAGGTGTTGAAATCCGAATCCAAGCCCTCAAGTCACAGAGCTGCACGAGGACGTCCTGCAAGGCCATCTGCGGTCACCCCCAGTGAAACTCAGCCATGCTGCAGCCACTGGGGAAACACTGTGTAGGAGAACTAGGCAAGTTGAGGAAATCCACAAGACAGGCACTAAGGGAATACACAAGGGTGAATAGTTCAGTTTTGTTGGTACAATTGGATGTGTTGTTGGATAAAGATGTTAATGAAAAGGCTTTTGTTGGTGGTGTTTGTTGCAGGATGGTGATAAAGGGGACACTGTGATGGGGCGTCTCAGATGGGTGTAATGGTGGAGAATGGGGGATCCAAGATGGGAAAGGGAGGTTGTCCGATGCGAACTGGAATCTTAGCAGGGACTCTCCGACAGCCTGTCCGGGTCGAAGGCATCCAGGAAATATACTCCCTGCCTCCTCCTCCTCCTGAGTTGGCCTCCGGATTCCTGGTGCCAATGCCTGTGTCCTCATGATGGTGAGGATTATGAAGGGTGCAGCAGAACACCATGAACTTGGACACCTGATCCAGTGTGTACTGGTGGACTCCCCCCGAGCGGTTCAGACATCGGAACCATTGCTTCACCTGGTGGTTTTGTGTGGGGGAAGAGGTGTCTAGAGTTTAGAGGTCATGAGCCACATTCTGGTTCTGTATGGAGGCCTGAAGTGTTGGGAATGGCTGACTGCTTCAGAATGAAGGTATGGTGGCTGCTGCCAGGATAGTGGACATTAACCAACATGATGTACTGGGCATTCTCACACACCAACTGTACATCAATGGAGTGAGAGTTGTTTCAGTTCCTGTGCCTCTCCCCATTGACATGGGGGCCCCGCAGAGATACCTACACCATCAGGTATTCTGCTATCCTGACAAAGCCACGAGACCTCTCATCCTGCTTCTCCCTGCTGAGGTAGCAGACGGTATAATTCACCTCACCCAACATCGGTGGTCTCCGTCACACAGCAGATACATCAATAGACAACATAGAGAGAGATAATGGATACTTCAGCCGCTCTTGCCTGGATCAATCCAGATAAGAACATAAGAACTAGGAGCAGGAGTAGGCAGTTCAGCCCCTCGAACCTGTTCTGCCATTCAATATGATCATTGCTGATCTCATCTCGGCCTCTACTCCACTTTTCTGCCCGTTCTCCATAACGCTTCAACCCATTTCTAATAAAAATCTGTCTATCTCCTCCTTAAATTTACTCAATGTCCCGGCATCCACCGCACTATGGGGTAGTGAATTCCACAGACTCACAACTCTTTGAGGGAAGAAATTTCTCTTCATCTCTGTTTTATATCTGCACCCCCTTTATCCTAAAACTATGACCTCTCGTTCTAGATTGCCCCACGAGAGGAAACATCTTCTCTACGTCTACTTTATCAATCCTTTAATGATCTTATATACCCCATTAGATCTCGTCTCATTCTTCTAAACTCTCGAGAGTAAAGGCATAAACTGCTTAATCTCTCTTCATAAGACAAACCCCTCATCCCTGGATTCAATCTCGTGACCCTCCTGTGAACTGTCTCCGATGCAACTACATCCATCCTCAAGTGAGCAGACCAAAACTGTCCGCAATACTCCAGGTGCGGTCTCATTAATGCCTTGTACAATTGCAGCAACACTTCCCTACTTTTATATTCTATTCCTTTAGCAATAAATGCCAAAATTCAATTTGCTTTCCTTATCACCTGCTGTATCTGCAAACTAGTTTTCTGTGATTCATGCACGAGGCCACCCAGATCACTCTGCACCGAAGTACTCTGAAGTTTCTCTCTATTTAGATAATAATTTACCTTTCTATTTTTCTGACCAAAATGGATAACCTCACACTTAACCACGTTAAACTCCATCTGCCAAATTTTGTCCCATTCACCAAACCTATCCATATCAATTTGTAAATTTCTTATGTATTTATTGCAACTTACGAATCAATCTATTTAAGTGTCATCTGCAAATTTGACAATAGTACCTTCTATCCCTGCATCCGTCATTGAGATAGATTGTAAATAGTTGGGGCCCAAGGGCCAAACCCTGAGGCACCCCACGAATTACATCTTGCCAACCAGAAAAAGACTCATTAATCCCGACTCTCTGTTTTCTGTTGGTTAGCCAATCATCTACCCAAGCTAATAAATTGCCCCTAACACCATGTGATCTTACCTTGTGTATTAACCTTTTGTGTGGCACCTTACAAATGCCTTCTGGAAGTCTAGATATACTACATCCACAGGATCCCCATTTTCCACATTTCTTGTCACAGCTTCGAAGCACTCTCGCAAATTCGTCAAACACGATTTACCCTTCATAAAATCTGACTCTGATGGGTTGCTTTTGACTTTCTTAATGTCCTGTTATTACTTACTTAATAATGGATTGTGACACTTTCCCAACGATAGATGTTAAACTAATTGGTCTACTGTTTCCTACATTAAGCCTCCCTCACTTTTTGGATAAGGGCGTTATACAGGCATTTTTCCAATCCACTGGAACCTTTCCCGCATGCAGGGAATCTTGAAATATTATAACCAATGGATCCACTGTCTCCGCTGCTATTTCCTTTCAGACCCTAAGATGTAGGCCATCAGGCCCTGGGGATTTGTCTGCCTTCAATCACAATAGTTTGTTCAGTACCTTTTCCCTCGTGACTTTTTTTTATTCATTCATGGGATGCGGGCGTCGCAGGCTAGGCCAGCATTTATTGCCCATCCCGAATTGCCCTTGAGAAGGTGGTGGTGAGCTGCCTTCTTGAAACGCTGCAGTCCACTTGGGTTAGGTATACCCACAGTGCTGTTAGGAAGGGAGTTCCAGGATTTTTACCCAGCGATAGTAAAGGAACAGCGATATAGTTCCAAGTCAGGATGGTGTGTGACTTGGAGGGGAACTTTCAGATGGTGGTGTTCCCAATAATTTTATACCCTTATCCTTCTAGTTGGTAGATGTCGTGGGTTTGGAAGGTGCTGTCTAAGGAGCCTTGGTGCATTGCTGCAGTGCATCTTGTAGATGGTACACACTGCTGCTACTGTGCATCGGTTGTGGAGGGAGTGAATGTTGCTGGATGGGGGGGCCAATCAAGTAGGCTGCTTTGCTCTGGATGGTGTCGAGCTCCTTGAGTGTTGTTGGAGCTGCACCCATCCAGGCAAGTGGAGAGTATTCCATCACACTCCTGACTTGTGCCTTGTCGATAGTGGACAGGCTTTGGGGAGTCAGGAGGTGAGTTACTCGCCTCAGGATTCCTAGCGTCTGACCTGCTCTTGTAGCCACGGTAATTCTATGGCTACTCCAGTTCAGTGTCTGGCCAATGGTAGCCCTCAGGATGTTGATAGTGGGGGATTCAGCGATGGTAATGCCAGTGAATGTCAAAGGGAGATGGTTCGATTCTCTCTTGTTGGAATCGCTCATTATCTGGCACTTGTATGGCACGAATGTTATTTAACACTTAGCTCACGCCTGGATATTGTCCATGTCTTGGTGCATTTCTACACATACTGCTTTTCAGTATCTGAGAAGTCACGAAGGGTGCTGAACATTGTTCAATCATCAGCGAACATCCCCACTTCTGACCTTATGATTGATGGAAGGTCATTGATGAATCAGCTGAAGATGGTTGGGCCTAGGACACTACCCTGAGGAACTCCTACAGTGATGTCCTGGAGATCAGATGATTGACCTCCATCAATCACAACCATCTTCCATTGCTCTAGTTTTGAATCCAGCCAGCGGAGGGCTTTCCCCTGATTCCCATTGACCTCAGTTTTGCTGGGGCTCCTTGATGCTATACTCGGTCAAATGCTGCCTTGATGTCAAGGGCAGTCACTCTCACCTCACCTCTTGAGTTCAGCTCTTTTGTTCATGTTTGAACAAAGGCTTTAATGAGGTCAGGAGCTGAATGGCCCTGGTGGAACCTAAACTGAGCATCACTGAACAGGTTCTTGCTGAGCAAGTGTCGTTTGATGGCACTGTTGAAGTCACCTTCCATCACTGTACTGATGATTGAGAGGAGGCTGATGGGGCGGTAATTGGCAGAGTTGGATTTGTCCTGCTTTTTGTGTCCAGGACATACCTGTGCAATTTTCCACATTGCAGGGTAGATGCCAGTGTTTTAGCTGTACTGGAACAGCTTGGCTAGGGGTGCGGCAAGTTCTGGGCACAGGTCTTCAGTACTACTGCCAGAATATTGTCAGGGCACCATAGCTTTTTCAGTATCCAATGCCTTCAGTCTTTTCTTGATATCATGTGGAATGAATCAAATTAGCTGAAGTCTGTCATCTGTGATGCTGGGGACTTCAGGAGGAGGCCGAAATCAGCCTCAACTCGGCCCTTCTGGCTGAAGATTGTTGCAAATGCTTCAGCCTTAGCTTTCACAGTGATGTGCTGGGCTCCCTCATCATTGAGGATGGCGATATTTGTGGAGCCACTTCCTCCAGGTAGTTGGATAATTACCCACCACCATTCAGGGCTGGATGTGGCAGGACTGCAGAGCTTAGGCCTGATCCATTGCTTCTGGGTTCGCTTAGCTCTGTTCACTTAGCTTACGCAGTTTTACACGCAGATAGTCCTGGGTTGTAGCTTCATCAGGTTGACACCTCATTTTGAGGTATGCCTGGTGCTGCTCCTAGCATGCCCTCCTGCACGCTTCATTGAACCAGGGTTGGTCTCCGAGCTTGATGGTAATGGTAGAATGGGGAATATGCCGGGCCATGAGGTTACAGATTGTGGTTGAGTACAATTCTGCTGCTGCTGATGGCCCACGACGCCTCATGGATGTCCAGTTTTGCATTGCTAGATCTGTTCGAAATCTGTCCCATTTAGCACGGAGGTAGTGCCACACAATACGATGGAGGGTATCCCAAATGGGATGTTGGGACTTTATCTCCACAAGGTCTGTGCAGTGGTCACTCCTACCAACACTGTCATGGACAGATGCATCTGCGGCAGGCGGATTGGTGAGGACGAGGTCACTAGTGGTGCTACTGAGCCACTCTTGGTGATGGACATTGAAGTCCCCCACCCAGAATACATGTTGTGCCCTCGCCACCCTCAGTGCTTCCTCCAAGTGCTGTTCAACATTGAGGAATACTGACTCATCAGCTGAGCGAGGGCGGTAGGTGGTAATCAGCAGGAGGTTTCCTTGTCCATGTTTGATCTGATGCCATGAGACTTCGTGGGGTCCAGGGTCGTTGTTGAGGGCAAATCCGTCCCTTCTGTATGCCACTGTACCTCTGCTGGGTCTGTCCTGCCGGTGGGACAGGACATACCCAGGGATGATGATGGCAGTGTCTGAGACATTGCCCGTGATTATGGCTTTTTCAGGCTGTTGCTTGAATAGTCTGTGGGAGAGCTCTCCCAACTTCGGCTGGGCTCCCAACAAGCCCCCAGATGTTAGTCAGGAGGACTTCGCAGGGTGGACAGGGCTGGGTTTGCCGTGGTCGTTCCCGGTCAAAGCTGGGTGGTCCGTGCAGTTTCATTCCTTTTTATTGACTCCGTAGTAGTTAGTTGGTGGTGTTGGAGTGGGGTGGTGGTGGTGTTGGAGTGGGGTGGTGGTGGTGTTGGAGTGGGGTGGTGGTGGTGTTGGAGTGGGGTGGTCGTGGTGGTGGTGGAGTGGGGTGGTGGTGGTGTTGGAGTGGGGTGGTGGTGGTGTTGGAGTGGGATGGTGGTGGTGTTGGAGTGGGATGGTGGTGGTGTTGGAGTGGGATGGTGGTGGTGTTGGAGTGGGATGGTGGTGGTGTTGGAGTGGGATGGCGGTGGTGGTGTTGGAGTGGGGTGGTGGTGGTGGTGGAGTGGGGTGGTGGTGGTGGTGGAGTGGGGTGGTGGTGGAGCGGGGTGGTTGTGGTGGTGGAGCGGGGTGGTGGTGGTGTTGGAGTGGTGTGGTGGTGGTGTTGGTGGAGTGGGGTTGTGGTGGAGTGGGGTGGTGGTGGTGGTGGAGTGGGGTGGTGGTGGTGGTGGAGTGAGGTGGTGGTGCTGGTGGAGTGGGGTGGTGGTGGTGTTGGAGTGAGGTGGTGGTGTTGGAGTGGGGTGGTGGTGGTGTTGTAGTGGGGTGGTGGTGGTGTTGGGGTGAGGTGGTGGTGGTGTTGGAGTGGGGTGGTGGTGGTGTTGGAGTGGGGTGGTGGTGGTGCTGGAGCGGGGTGGTGGTGTTGGAGTGGGGTGGTGGTGGTGTTGTAGTGGGGTGGTGGTGGTGTTGGGGTGAGGTGGTGGTGGTGTTGGAGTGGGGTGGTGGTGGTGTTGGAGTGGGGTGGTGGTGGTGCTGGAGCGGGGTGGTGGTGGTGTTGGAGTGGGGTGGTGGTGGTGTTGGAGTGGGGTGGTGGTGGTGTTGTAGTGGGGTGGTGGTGGTGTTGGGGTGAGGTGGTGGTGGTGTTGGAGTGGGGTGGTGGTGGTGTTGTAGTGGGGTGGTGGTGGTGTTGGAGTGAGGTGGTGGTGTTGGAGTGGGGTGGTGGTGGTGTTGTAGTGGGGTGGTGGTGGTGTTGGGGTGAGGTGGTGGTGGTGTTGGAGTGGGGTGGTGGTGGTGTTGGAGTGGGGTGGTGGTGGTGCTGGAGCGGGGTGGTGGTGGTGTTGGAGTGGGGTGGTGGTGGTGTTGGAGCGGGGTGGTGGTGGTGGTGGAGCGGGGTGGTGGTGGTGGTGGAGCGGGGTGGTGGTGGTGGTGGAGCGGGGTGGTGGTGGTGGTGGAGCGGGGTGGTGGTGGTGTTGGAGTGGTGTGGTGGTGGTGTTGGTGGAGTGGGGTTGTGGTGGAGTGGGGTGGTGGTGGTGGTGGAGTGGGGTGGTGGTGGTGGTGGAGTGGGGTGATGGTGGTGGTGGAGTGAGGTGGTGGTGCTGGTGGAGTGGGGTGGTGGTGCTGGTGGAGTGAGGTGGTGGTGTTGGAGTGGGGTGGTGGTGGTGTTGGAGTGGGGTGGTGGTGGTGTTGGGGTGAGGTGGTGGTGGTGTTGGAGTGGGGTGGTGGTGGTGTTGGAGTGGGGTGTTGGTGGTGTTGGAGTGGGGTGGTGGTGGTGTTGGGGTGAGGTGGTGGTGGTGTTGGAGTGGGGTGGTGGTGGTGTTGGAGTGGGGTGGTGGTGCTGCTGGAGTGGGGTGGGGTGGTGGTGTTGGAGTGGGGTGGGGTGGTGGTGTTGGAGTGGAGTGGGGTGGTGTTGGAGTGGTGTGTTGGTGGTGTTGGAGTGGGGTGGTGGTAGTGTTGGAGTGGGGTGGTGGTGTTGGAGTGGGGTGGTGGTGTTGGAGTGGGGTGGTGGTGGTGTTGGAGTGGGGTGGTGGTGGTGTTGGAGTGGGGTGGTGGTGGTGTTGGAGTGGGGTGTTGGTGGTGTTGGAGTGGGGTGGTGGTGGTGTTGGAGTGGGGTGGTGGTGATGTTGGAGTGGGGTGGTGGTGGTGTTGGAGTGGGGTGGTGGTGGTGTTGGAGTGGGGTGGTGGTGGTGGTGGAGTGGGGTGGTGTTGGAGTGGTGTGTTGGTGTTGTTGGAGTGGGGTGGTGGTGGTGTTGGAGTGGGGTGGTGGTGGTGTTGGAGTGGGGTGGTGGTGGTGTTGGAGTGGGGTGGTGGTGGTGTTGGAGTGGGGTGGTGGTGGTGGTGGTGTTGGAGTGGGGTGGTGGTGGTGGTGGAGTGGGGTGGTGTTGGAGTGGTGTGTTGGTGGTGTTGGAGTGGGGTGTTGGTGGTGTTGGAGTGGGGTGGCGTGGTGTTGGAGTGGGGTGGTGGTGGTGGAGTGGGGTGGTGGTGGTGGTGGAGTGGGGTGGTGGTGGTGGTGGAGTGGGGTGGTGGTGGTGGTGGAGTGGGGTGGTGGTGCTGTTGGAGTGGGGTGGTGGTGCTGTTGGAGTGGGGTGGAGGTGGTGTTCGAGAGGGGTGGTGGTGGTGTTGGAGTGGGGTGGTGGTGATGTTGGAGTGGGGTGGTGGTGGTGTTGGAGTGGGGTGGTGGTGGTGGTGGAGTGGGGTGGTGGTGGTGGTGGTGGATTGGGGTGGTGGTGGTGGTGGAGTGGGGTGGTGGTGGTGGTGGAGTGGGGTGGTGGTGGTGGTGGAGTGGGGTGGTGGTGGTGGTGGTAGTGGAGTGGGGTGGTGGTGGTGCTGGTGGAGTGGGGTGGTGGTGGTGTTGGAGTGGGTGGTGGTGGTATTGGAGTGGGGTGGTGGTGGTGTTGGAGTGGGGTGGTGGTGATTTTGGGGTGGTGGTGGTGTTGGAGTGGGGTGGTGGTTGTGTTGTAGTGGGGTGGTGGTTGTGTTGGAGTGGGGTGGTGGTGGTCATGGAGTGGGGTGGTGGTGGTTTTGGAGTGGGGTGGTGGTTGTGTTGGAGTGGGGTGGTGGTGGTGTTGGAGTGGGGTGGTGGTGGTGTTGGAGTGGGGTGGTGGTGGTGGTGGAGTGGGGTGGTATTGGTGGTGGAGTGGGGTGGTGGTTGTGTTGGAGTGGGGTGGTGGTGGTGTTGGAGTGGGGTGGTGGTGGTGTTGGAGTGGGGTGGTGGTGGTGGTGGAGTGGGGTGGTATTGGTGGTGGAGTGGGGTGGTGTTGGTGTTAGAGTGGGGTGGTGTTGGTGTTAGAGTGGGGTGGTGGTAGTGTTGGAGTGGGGTGGTGGTGGTGTTGGAGTGGGGTGGTGGTGGTGTTGGAGTGGGGTGGTGGTGGTGTTGGAGTGGGGTGGTGGTGGTGTTGGAGTGGGGTGGTGGTGGTGTTGGAGTGGGGTGGTGGTGGTGTTGGAGTGGGTGGTGGTTGTGTTGGAGTGGGGTGGTGGTGGTGGTGGTGGAGTGGGGTGGTGGTGGTGGTGGAGTGGGGTGGTGGTGGTGTTGGAGTGGGGTGGTGGTGGTGTGGGAGTGGGGTGGTGGTGGTGTGGGAGTGGGGTGGTGGTGGTGTTGGAGTGGGTGGTGGTTGTGTTGGAGTGGGGTGGTGGTGGTGGTGGAGTGGGGTGGTGGTGGTGTGGGAGTGGGGTGGTGGTGGTGTTGGAGTGGGTGGTGGTGGTGTTGGAGTGTGGTGGTGGTGGTGTTGGAGTGGGGTGGTGGTGGTGTTGGAGTGGGGTGGTGGTGGTGTTGGAGTGGGGTGGTGGTGGTGTTGGAGTGGGGTGGTGGTGGTGTGGGAGTGGGGTGGTGGTGGTGTTGGAGTGGGTGGTGGTGGTGGTGGAGTGGGGTGGTGGTGGTGTTGGAGTGGGGTGGTGGTGGTGTGGGAGTGGGGTGGTGGTGGTGTTGGAGTGGGTGGTGGTGGTGTTGGAGTGGGGTGGTGGTGGTGGTGGAGTGGGGTGGTGGTGGTGTGGGAGTGGCGTGGTGGTGGTGTTGGAGTGGGGTGGTGGTGGTGTTGGAGTGGGGTGGTGGTAGTGTTGGAGTGTGGTGGTGGTGGTGGAGTGGGGTGGTGGTGGTGTTGGAGTGGGGTGGTGGTGGTGTTGGAGTGGGGTGGTGGTGGTGTTGGAGTGGGGTGGTGGTGGTGTTGGAGTGGGGTGGTGGTGGTGTTGGAGTGGGGTGGTGGTGGTGTTGGGGTGGGGTGGTGGTGGTGTGGGAGTGGGGTGGTGGTGGTGTTGGAGTGGGGTGGTGGTGGTGTTGGAGTGGGGTGGTGGTGGTGTTGGAGTGGGGTGGTGGTGGTGTTGGTGTGGGGTGGTGGTGGTGTTGGAGTGGGGTGGTGGTGGTGTTGGAGTGGGGTGGTGTTAGTGTTGGAGTGGGGTGGTGGTGGTGGAGTGGGGTGGTGTTGGTGTTGGAGTCGGGTGGTGGTAGTGTTGGAGTGGGGTGGTGGTGGTGTTGGAGTGGGGTGGTTGTGGTGGTGGAGTGGGGTGGTGGTGGTGGTGGTGTGGGGTGGGGTGGTGGTGGTGTTGGAGTGGGGTGGTGGTGGTGTTGGAGTGGGTGGTGGTGGTGTTGGAATGGGTGGTGGTTGTGTTGGAGTGGGGTGGTGGTGTTGGAGTGGGGTGGTGGTGTTGGAGTGGGGTGGTGGTGTTGGAGTGGGGTGGTGGTGTTGGAGTGGGGTGGTGGTGGTGTTGGAGTGGGTGGTGGTTGTGTTGGAGTGGGGTGATGGTGCTGGTGGAGTGGGGTGGAGGTGGTGGTGGAGTGGGGTGGTGGTGGTGTTGGAGTGGGGTGGTGGTGGTGTGGGAGTGGGGTGGTGGTGGTGGTGGAGTGGGGTGGTGGTGGTGTTGGAGTGGGGTGGTGGTGGTGTTGGAGTGGGGTGGTGGTGGTGTTGGAGTGGGGTGGTGGTGGTGTTGGAGTGGGGTGGTGGTGGTGTTGGAGTGGGGTGGTGGTGCTGTTGGAGTGGGGTGGTGGTGGTGTTGGAGTGGGGTGGTGGTTGAGTTGGAGTGGGGTGGTGGTGGTGGTGGAGTGGGGTGGTGGTGGTGGTGGAGTGGGGTGGTCGTGGTGCTGGAGTGGGGTGGGGTGGTGGTGTTGGGGTGGTGGTGTTGGAGTGGGGTGGGGTGGTGGTGGAGTGGGGTGGTCGTGGTGCTGGATTGGGGTGGGGTGGTGGTGTTGGAGTGGGGTGGTGGTAGTGTTGGAATGAGGTTTTGGTGGTGTTGGAGTGGGGTGGTGGTGGTGGTTGAGTGGGGTGGTCGTGGTGCTGGAGTGGGGTGGTCGTGGTGCTGGAGTGGGGTGGGGTGGTGTTGGAGTGGGGTGGGGTGGTGGTGTTGGAATGAGGTGGTTGTGGTGTTGGAGTGAGGTGGTGGTGGTGTTGGAGTGGGGTGGTGGTGGTGTTGGAGTTGGGTGGGGTGGTGGTGTTGGAGTGAGGTGGTGGTGGTGTTGGAGTGGGTGGTGGTGGTGTTGGAGTGGGGTGGTGGTGGTGTTGGAGTGGGGTGGGGTGGTGGTGTTGGAGTGAGGTGGTGGTGGTGTTGGAGTGAGGTGGTGGTGGTGTTGGAGTGGGGTGGTGGTGGTGGTGGAGTGGGGTGGTCATGGTGCTGGAGTGGGGTGGGGTGGTGGTGTTGGAGTGGGGTGGTGATGGTGTTGGCGTGGGGTGGTGGTGTTGGAGTGGGGTGGTGGTGGTGTTGGAGTGGGGTGGTGGTGGTCTTGGAGTGGGGTGGTGGTGGTCTTGGAGTGGGGTGGTGGTGCTGTTGGAGTGGGGTGTTGGTGGTGTTGGAGTGGGGTGGTGGTGTTGGAGTGGGGTGGTGGTGGTGTTGGAGTGGGGTGTTGGTGGTGTTGGAGTGGGGTGGTGGTGTTGGAGTGGGGTGGTGGTGGTGTTGGAGTGGGGTGGTGGTGGTGTTGGAGTGGGGTGGTGTGGTGTTGGAGTGGGGTGGTGGTGGTGGTGGAGTGGGGTGGTGGTGGTGGTGGAGTGGGGTGGTGGTGGTGGTGGAGTGGTGTGGTGGTGGTGTTGGAGTGGGGTAGTGGTGGAGTTGGAGTGGGGTGGTGGTGGTGTTGGAGTGGGGTGGTGGTGTTGGAGTGGGGTGGTGGTGGTGTTGGAGTGGGGTGGTGGTGGTGGTGGAGTGGGGTGGTGGTGGTGGTGGAGTGGTGTGGTGGTGGTGGTGGAGTGGGGTGGTGGTGGTGGTGGAGTGGGGTGGTGGTGGTGGTGGAGTGGGGTGGTGGTGGTGTTGGAGTGGGGTGGCGGTGGTGTTGGAGTGGGGTGGTGGTGGTGTTGGAGTGGGGTGG
This sequence comes from Heterodontus francisci, assembly GCF_036365525.1. NCBI lineage: Eukaryota > Metazoa > Chordata > Chondrichthyes > Heterodontiformes > Heterodontidae > Heterodontus > Heterodontus francisci. Next base: position 812,082 of record NW_027140872.1, read on the forward strand.
TGGTGGTGTTGGAGTGGGGTGGTGGTGGTGTTGGAGTGGGGTGGTGGTGGTGTTGGAGTGGGGTGGTGGTGGTGTTGGAGTGGGGTGGTGGTGTTGTTGGAGTGGGGTGGTGGTGGTGTTGGAGTGGGGTGGTGGTGGTGTTGGAGTGGGGTGGTGGTGGTGTTGGAGTGGGGTGGTTGTGGTGGTGGTGGATTGGGGTGGTGGTGGTGGTGGAGTGGGGTGGTGGTGGTGGTGGAGTGGGGTGGTGGTGGTGGTGGTGGAGTGGGGTGGTGGTGGCGGTGGAGTGGCATGGTGGTGGCGTTGGTGTGGGGTGGTGGTGGTGTTGGAGTGGGGTGGTGGTGGTGTTGGAGTGGGGTGGTGGTGGTGTGGGAGTGGCGTGGTGGTGGTGTGGGAGTGGCGTGGTGGTGGTGTTGGAGTGGGGTGGTGGTGGTGTTGGAGTGGGGTGGTGGTGGTGGAGTGGGGTGGTGTTAGTGTTGGAGTGGGGTGGTGGTGGTGGAGTGGGGTGGTGGTGGTGTTGGAGTGGGGTGGTGGTAGTGTTGGAGTGGGGTGGTGGTGGTGTTGGAGTGGGGTGGTTGTGGTGGTGGAGTGGGGTGGTGGTGGTGGTGGAGTGGGGTGTTGGTGTGGGGTCTGGTGGTGGTGGTGTTGGAGTGGGGTGGTGGTGGTGTGGGAGTGGCGTGGTGGTGGTGTTGGAGTGGGGTGGTGGTGGTGTTGGAGTGGGGTGGTGGTAGTGTTGGAGTGGGGTGGTGGTGGTGTTGGAGTGGGTGGTGGTTGTGTTGGAGTGGGGTGGTGGTGCTGGTGGAGTGGGGTGGTGGTGATGGTGGAGTGGGGTGGTGGTGGTGTTGGAGTGGGGTGGTGGTGGTGTGGGAGTGGGGTGGTGGTGGTGGTGGAGTGGGGTGGTGGTGGTGTTGGAGTGGGGTGGTGGTGGTGTTGGAGTGGGGTGGTGGTGCTGTTGGAGTGGGGTGGTGGTGCTGTTGGAGTGGGGTGGTGGTGGTGTTGGAGTGGGGTGGTGGTTGTGTTGGAGCGGGGTGGTGGTGGTGGTGGAGTGGGGTGGTCGTGGTGCTGGAGTGGGGTGGTGGTCGAGTGGGGTGGTCGTGGTTCTGGAATTCGGTGGGGTGGTGGTGTTGGAGTGGGGTGGTGGTCGAGTGGGGTGGTCGTGGTTCTGGAATTCGGTGGGGTGGTGGTGTTGGAGTGGGGTGGTGGTAGTGTTGGAATGATGTTTTGGTGGTGTTGGAGTGGGGTGGTGGTGGTGGTTGAGTGGGGTGGTCGTGGTGCTGGAGTGGGGTGGTCGTTGTGCTGGAGTGGGGTGGAGTGGTGTTGGAGTGGGGTGGGGTGGTGGTGTTGGAGTGAGGTGGTGGTGGTGTTGGAGTGAGGTGGTGGTGGTGTTGGAGTGGGGTGGTGGTGGTTTTGGAGTGGGGTGGGGTGGTGGTGTTGGAGTGAGGTGGTGGTGGTGTTGGAGTGGGTGGTGGTGGTGTTGGAGTGGGGTGGTGGTGGTGTTGGAGTGGGGTGGGGTGGTGGTGTTGGAGTGAGGTGGTGGTGGTGTTGGAGTGAGGTGGTGGTGGTGTTGGAGTGGGGTGGTGGTGGTGGTGGAGTGGGGTGGTCGTGGTGCTGGAGTGGGGTGGGGTGGTGGTGTTGGAGTGGGGTGGGGTGGTGGTGTTGGAGTGGGGTGGGGTGGTGGTGTTGGAGTGGGGTGTTGGTGGTGTTGGAGTGGGGTGTTGGTGGTGTTGGAGTGGGGTGGTGGTGTTGGAGTGGGGTGGTGGTGGTGTTGGAGTGGGGTGGTGGTGGTGTTGGCGTGGGGTGGTGGTGTTGGAGTGGGGTGGTGGTGGTGTTGGAGTGGGGTGTTGGTGGTCTTGGAGTGGGGTGTTGGTGGTCTTGGAGTGGGGTGTTGGTGGTCTTGGAGTGGGGTGGTGGTGCTGTTGGAGTGGGGTGTTGGTGGTGTTGGAGTGGGGTGGTGGTGTTGGAGTGGGGTGGTAGTGGTGTTGGAGTGGGGTGTTGGTGGTGTTGGAGTGGGGTGGTGGTGTTGGAGTGGGGTGGTGGTGGTGTTGGAGTGGGGTGGTGTGGTGTTGGAGTGGGGTGGTGGTGGTGGTGGAGTGGGGTGGTGGTGGTGGTGGAGTGGGGTGGTGGTGGTGGTGGAATGGGGTGGTGGTTGTGTTGGAGTGGGGTGGTGGTGGAGTTGGAGTGGGGTGGTGGTGGTGGTGGAGTGGGGTGGTGGTGGTGGTGGAGTGGGGTGGTGGTGGTGTTGGAGTGGGGTGGTGGTGGTGTTGGAGTGGGGTGGTGGTGGTGTTGGAGAGGGGTGGTGGTGGTGTTGGAGAGGGGTGGTGGTGTTGTTGGAGTGGGGTGGTGGTGGTGTTGGAGTGGGGTGGTGGTGGTGTTGGAGTGGGGTGGTGGTGGTGTTGGAGTGGGGTGGTGGTGGTGTTGGAGTGGGGTGGTTGTGGTGGTGGTGGATTGGGGTGGTGGGGGTGGTGGTAGTGGTGGAGTGGAGTGGTGGTGGTGGTGGTGGAGTGGGGTTGTGGTGGCGGTGGAGTGGGGTGGTGGTGGCGGTGGAGTGGCGTGGTGGTGGCGTTGGAGTGGGGTGGTGGTGGTGTTGGAGTGGGGTGGTGGTGGTGTTGGAGTGGGGTGGTGGTGGTGTTGGAGTGGGGTGGTGGTGGTGTTGGAGTGGGGTGGTGGTGGGTCAGGGAGTCCGGAATGTGAGTGGGGTCAGTGAGTGGGGTCAGTGAGTGGGGTCAGTGCGTGGGGTCGCTGAGTGGGGTCGCTGAGTGGGGTCGGTGAGTGGGGTCGGTGAGTGGGGTCGGTGAGTGGGGTCGGTGAGTGGGGTCGGTGACTGGGGACAGTGACTGGGGACAGTGAGTGGGGTCAGTGAGTGGGGACAGTGAGTGTGGTCAGTGAGTGGGGTCAGTGAGTGGGGACAGTGAGTGGGGACAGTGAGTGGGGACAGTGAGTGGGGTCAGTGAGTGCGGACAGTGAGTTGGGTCAGTGAGTGGGGTCAGTAAGTGGGGTCAGTGAGTGGGGACAGTGAGTGGGGTCAGTGAGTGGGGACAGTGAGTGGGGTCAGTGAGTGCGGACAGTGAGTGGGGTCAGTGAGCACGGGGAGATCCCAGCCTCCATCCCCAGCCTGTGCTGATTTAGCTGTTCTCACATAATGTGTCACTGATTCCCATTCTCAGAGCACAGGAAGATCCCAGGCCCCATTCCCAACTTCTGCTGTGTTAACACCCTGTTGTCCGAGTTATTATCAGTGTGTGATCTTACCTCACTGTGGAGTGGATGGAAGGCTGGAGTTCTCCATCTCCTGCATCACCACCAGCGGCTCATCCAACTTGAGTGTGTGTGATGTGTGGAAAGGATCAGGACATTGTGATCAGTCAGGAACTCCCAGACCCACTGCAAGAGAGAGAGAGAGAGAGGCAGCAATTAGAACAACACAATGAGGGTTAAACACACAGTACAGTACTGAGCCCAATACAGAGCACAGGGAGATCCCAGACTCCATCCACAGCCTGTGCTGAGTGAGCACAGGAAGATCCCAGCCTCCATCCCCAGCCTGTGCTGAGTGAGCACAGGAAGATCCCAGCCTCCATCCACAGCCTGTGCTGAGTGAGTACAGGAAGATCCCAGCCTCCATTCCCAGCCTGTGCTGAGTGAGCACAGGAAGATCCCAGCCTCCATCCCCAGCCTGTGCTGAGTGAGCACAGGAAGATCCCAGCCTCCATCCCCAGCCTGTGCTGAGTGAGCACAGGAAGATGCCAGCCTCCATCCCCAGCCTGTGCTGAGCGGGCACAGGAAGATCCCAGCCTCCATCCCCAGTCTGTGCTGAGTGAGCACAGGAAGATCCCAGCCTCCATCCCCAGCCTGTGCTGAGTGAGCACAGGAAGATGCCAGCCTCCATCCCCAGCCTGTGCTGAGTGAGCACAGGAAGATCCCAGCCTCCATCCCCAGCCTGTGCTGAGTGAGCACAGGAAGATCCCAGCCTCCATCCCCAGCCTGTGCTGAGTGAGCACAGGAAGATCCCAGCCTCCATCCCCAGCCTGTGCTGTGTCAGCTCCAATTCAACACAGAGGATTCCGAAGCCACGCCCACTCACTGACATCACCAGGATATTGCGCATGCGCTCTGTTGCCCCAGCAGCAAAATGGCGGCGATCTGAATCTTCCCGCCTCTTTTTCCTTCCCCGGATTCTCTTCGCAGGTGAAAGAAGCCTGAGTTACCAAAGCGGGACATTGACATTCTTATTCGCGTTTACGGGCTACACCAAGTCCTTCTGAAGCCTCCTCCCCGCTCGCCGGCTACATTAGTCTTATGTGCGTCACCGACTTTAACCGCCTTCCACCGCAAAGGCCGCCTGTCTCTGGAGCATGCGCAGTGTCTCTGTGCGGCTGGATTTGCGCCTGCGCGGTGGCCTCCTGTTGAGTGTGTACGGCATATTCATTCCCGCTTGGAATGCTGGGTACCACGGCCGCCATTGAGGTTTCCTTCAAGAATTTGGAAATAATATTATCTGATGTGATTAAGTTTAAATTATTGAATAATTCATGCTGAACCCAGAGTGACTGCACCCTCTGTCATGGTTCAGTCCTGCATTTGATTAATTACAGTTAATTAATTACATTGAGTCGACATCGGCCCAAATTGATGGCAGTGATAAAACTTTATTCTGCACAAGTAAGATATGATACCTCACAGTATCTGAACAGTTGTTTACAATGTGTCATTTATATGACCCGGTTTTTCCCTTGGGTAAAATTCATGGTAATAAATATCTGCAGCTGTGGGTGAAATCACTTGTCTTTGTGCCTTTTGAAATCTTCTACACCTTCTGTCTATTTGGACACTCTTTGTATAACCCTTACAATAATACAAACACACTAAATTACACGAGACCAATCATTGAATAACTACTATCCTCTTATTACAATTGCAGATATAGACATTCACAAGGCCCTCTTTTACTCAGGTTTCAGTCTAATAACCCCTGAGATCACATTTTTCCTCCCGCTGAAGTTATCAGTCTAGCTGTGACAATGCAAAGAGGCATCTTTTACACTGCAGACATGTAACATTCTTGATGGACCAATGATTCCAAATAGAGGTTCCTCCCAACACCATCCCCTGTCCTGTCTTGAACCAGAACACCAGTGCTCCTTTACTCATTATCACATTCCAAATAAGTAGCATAGTCTACATTCCCATGGGAACAAGGCTGCCTCTGTTTGCTGTTCTGTTCTTTTATTTCTGATGCTCTTTTAGTTTAATTGAATGACCCATAATTACCCATTACCACTATTGAAGTGTCTCACATATCCTGCTTTCAACCCTTTCCTATTTTTATAGCATCCAGAAGGCAGATCATTCCCTGACAGTAATACATACCAGTCACGCAACATATATATTTGACTGTGTGATCTGGAGATTACATTGTAGCAGTATTGTAAATTATACATTTTCCAGTTAAGTACATATACTGATTATGAATTGGAGAATATACTGGAGGACCGACCAAACACCTCAACTCTGGAACAGTTCCAGAAACTGACCAGGTGATCATCACCTAATCCAGGACATGTTCACTGACCCAGCACCTGGAAACTGACCAGGTGATCATCACCTAATCCAGGACATTTTCACTGACCCAGCACCTGGAAACTGACCAGGTGTACATCACCTAACCCAGGACATGTTCACTGTACCAGCACCTGGAAACTGACCAGGTGATCATCACCTAACCCAGGACATGTTCACTGAACCAGCACCTGGAAACTGACCAGGTGATCATCAACTAATCCAGGACATGTTCACTGACCCAGCACCTGGAAACTGACCAGGTGTACATCACCCAACCCAGGACATGTTCACTGACCCAGTACCTGGAAACTGACCAGGTGATCATCACCTAATCCAGGACATGTTCACTGACCCAGCACCTGGAAACTGACCAGGTGATCATCACCTAACCCAGGACATGTTCACTGACCCAGCACCTGGAAACTGACCAGGTGTACATCACCCAACCCAGGACATGTTCACTGACCCAGTACCTGGAAACTGACCAGGTGATCATCACCTAATCCAGGACATGTTCACTGACCCAGCACCTGGAAACTGACCAGGTGATCATCACCTAACCCAGGACATGTTCACTGACCCAGCACCTGGAAACTGACCAGGTGATCATCACCTAACCTAGGACATGTTCACTGAACCAGCACCTGGAAACTAACCAGGTGATCATCACCTAATCCAGGAGATGTTCACTGAACCAGCACCTGGAAACTAACCAGGTGATCATCACCTAACCTAGGACATGTTCACTGAACCAGCACCTGGAAACTGACCAGGTGTACATCACCTAACCCAGGACATGTTCACTGACACAGCACCTGGAAACTAACCAGGTGATCATCACCTAACCCAGGACATGTTCACTGAACCAGCACCTGGAAACTGACCAGGTGATCATCACCTAACCCAGGACATGTTCACTGACCCAGCACCTGGAAACTGACCAGGTGATCATCACCTAACCCAGGACATGTTCACTGACCCAGCACCTGGAAACTAACCAGGTGTACAAAACCTAACCCAGGACATGTTCACTGAACCAGCACCTGGAAACTGACCAGCTGTACAACACCTAACCCAGGACATGTTCACTGACCCAGCACCTGGAAACTAACCAGGTGATCATCACCTAACCCAGGACATGTTCACTGACACAGTACCTGGAAACTGACCAGGTGATCATCGCCTAATCCAGGACATGTTCACTGACCCAGCAACTGGAAACTGACCAGGGGTGATCATCACCTAACCCAGGACATGTTCACTGACCTAGCACCTGGAAACTAACCACGTGATCATCACCTAACTCAGGACATGTTCACTGACACAGTACCTGGAAACTGACCAGGTGATCATCACCTAATCCAGGACATGTTCACTGACCCAGCACCTGGAAACTGACCAGGTGATCATCACCTAACCCAGGACATGTTCACTGACCTAGCACCTGGAAACTGACCAGGTGATCATCACCTAACCCAGGACATATTCACTGACCCAGCACCTGGAATCTAACCAGGTGAACATCACCTAACCCAGGACATGTTCACTGACACAGTACCTGGAAACTCACCAGGTGATCATCACCTAATCCAGGACATGTTCACTGACACAGCACCTGGAAACTAACCAGGTGATCATCACCTAACCCAGGACATGTTCACTGACCCAGTACCTGGAAACTGACCAGGTGATCATCACCTAACCCAGGACATGTTCACTGACCCAGTACCTGGAAACTCACCAGGTGATCATCACCTAATCCAGGACATGTTCACTGACACAGTACCTGGAAACTGACCAGGTGATCATCACCTAACCCAGGACATGTTCACTGACCCAGTACCTGGAAACTGACCAGGTGATCATCACCTAACCCAGGACATGTTCACTGAGCCAGCACCTGGAAACTGACCAGGTGATCATCACCTAACCCAGGACATGTTCACTGACCCAGCACCTGGAAACTGACCAGGTGATCATCACCTAACCCAGGACATGTTCACTGACACAGCACCTGGAAACTGACCAGTGGGGACGGGGAGTGAGGAGGGGGGAGTGGGGATGGGGGGTGGGGACTGGGGAGTGGGGACTGGGGACTGGGGAGTGGGGAGTGGGGACTGGGGAGTGGGGAGTGGGGAGTGGGGAGTGGGGAGTGGGGAGTGGGGAGTGGGGACTGGGGAGTGGGGACTGGGGAGTGGGGACGGAGAGTGGGGACGGAGAGTGGGGACGGAGAGTGGGGACGGAGAGTGGGGACGGTGAGTGGGGACGGTGAGTGGGGACGGTGAGTGGGGACGGGGAGTGGGGACGGGGAGTGGGAGCGGGGAGTGGGAGCGGGGAGTGGGAGCGGGGAGTGGGGGCGGGGAGTGGGGGCGGGGAGTGGGGGCGGGGAGTGGGGGCGGGGAGTGGGGACGGGGATTGGGGACGGGGAGTGGGGACGGGGAGTGGGGACGGGGAGTGGGGACGGGGAGTGGGGACGGGGAGTGGCTATATTGAGTGGGGACGGGGAGTGGGGACGGGGAGTGGGGACGGGGAGTGGGGACGGGGAGTGGGGACGGGGAGTGGGGACGGGGAGTGGGGACGGGGAGTGGGGACGGGGAGTGGGGAGTGGGGAGCGGGGACGGGGAGAGGGCACGGTGAGAGGGGACGGGGAGTGGGGACGGGGAGTGGGGACGGAGAGAGGGAACGGGGAGAGGGGACGGGGAGAGGGGACGGGGAGAGGGGACGGGGAGTGGGGACGAAGAGGGGACGGGGAGTGAGGACGGGGAGTGGGGACAGGGAGTGGGGACGGGGCGTGGGGACAGGGAGTGGGGACGCGGAGAGGGGAGTGGGGAGTGGGGAGTGGGGAGAGGGGAGTGGGGAGTGGGGAGTGGGGAGAGGGGTGTGGGGAGAGGGGAGTGGGGAGAGGGGAGTGGGGACGGGGAGTGGGGACGGGCGAGTGGGGACGGGCGAGTGGGGAACGGCGAGTGGGGAACGGCGCGTGGGGACGGGGCGTGGGGACGGGGCGTGGGGACGGGGCGTGGGGACGGGGCGTGGGGACGGGGCGTGGGGACGGGGCGTGGGGACGGGGCGTGGGGACGGGGCGTGGGGACGGGGCGTGGGGACGGGGCGTGGGGACGGGGCGTGGGGACGGGGCGTGGGGACGCGGCGTGGGGACGCGGCGTGGGGACGCGGCGTGGGGACGGGGCGTGGGGACGGGGCGTGGGGACGGGGCGTGGGGACGGGGCGTGGGGACGGCGAGTGGGGACGGCGAGTGGGGACGGCGAGTGGGGACGGCGAGTGGGGACGGCGAGTGGGGACAGGGAGTGGGGACGCGGAGAGGGGAGTGGGGAGTGGGGAGAGGGGAGTGGGGAGTGGGGAGAGGGGTGTGGGGAGAGGGGAGTGGGGACGGGGAGTGGGGACGGGGAGTGGGGACGGGCGAGTGGGGAACGGCGAGTGGGGAACGGCGCGTGGGGACGGGGCGTGGGGACGGGGCGTGGGGACGGGGCGTGGGGACGGCGAGTGGGGACGGCGAGTGGGGACGGCGAGTGGGGACGGCGAGTGGGGACGGCGAGTGGGGACGGGGCGTGGGGACGGGGCGTGGGGACGGGGCGTGGGGACGGGGCGTGGGGACGGGGCGTGGGGACGGGGCGTGGGGACGGGGCGTGGGGACGGGGCGTGGGGACGGGGCGTGGGGACGGGGCGTGGGGACGGAGAGTGTGGACGGAGAGTGTGGACGGAGAGTGTGGACGGAGAGTGTGGACGGAGAGTGGGGACGGAGAGTGGGGACGGGGAGTGGCTACGGGGAGTGGGGACGGGGAGTGACTACGGGGAGTGGGGACGGGGAGTGCGGGCGGGGAGTGCGGGCGGGGAGTGCGGGCGGGGAGTGCGGGCGGGGAGTGGAGACGGGGAGTGGAGACGGGGAGTGGGGACGGGGTGTGGTGACGGGGAGTGGGGGCGGTGAGTGGGGGCGGGGAGTGGGGGCGGGGAGTGGGGGCGGGGAGTGGGGGCGGGGAGTGGGGGCGGGGAGTGGGGGCGGGGAGTGGGGGCGGGGAGTGGGGGCGGGGAGTGGGGGCGGGGAGTGGGGGCGGGGAGTGGGGGCGGGGAGTGGGGGCGGGGAGTGGGGGCGGGAAGTGGGGGCGGGGAGTGGGGGCGGGGAGTGGGTGCGGGGAGTGGGGGCGGGGAGTGGGGGCGGGGAGTGGGGGCGGGGGGTGGGGGCGGGGGGTGGGGGCGGGGGGTGGGGGCGGGGAGTGGGGGCGGGGAGTGGGGAGTGGGGGCGGGGGGTGGGGACGGTGAGTGGTGAGTGGGGAGTGGGGACGGTGAGTGAGGAGGGGGGAGTGGGGATGGGGAGTGGGGATGGGGAGTGGGGACTGGGGAGTGGGGACTGGGGAGTGGGGACTGGGGAGTGGGGACTGGGGAGTGGGGACTGGGGAGTGGGGACGGAGAGTGGGGACTGGGGAGTGGGGACTGGGGAGTGGGGACTGGGGAGTGGGGACTGGGGAGTGGGGACGGAGAGTGGGGACGGTGAGTGGGGACGGTATGTGGGGACGGGGAGTGGGGACGGGGAGTGGGAACGGGGAGTGGGAACGGGGAGTGGGAGCGGGGAGTGGGGACGGGGAGTGGGAGCGAGGAGTGGGGGCGGGGAGTGGGGACGGGGAGTGGGGACGGGGAGTGGGGATGGTGAGTGGCTACGGGGAGTGGGGTCGGGGATTGGGGACGGGGAGTGGGGACGGTTAGTGGTGAGTGGGGAGTGGGGACGGTGAGTGAGAAGGGGGGAGTGGGGATGGGGGGTGGGGACGGGGAGTGGGGACTGGGGACTGGGGAGTGGGGACTGGGGAGTGGGGACTGGGGAGTGGGGACTGGGGACTGGGGAGTGGGGACTGGGGAGTGGGGACTGGGGAGTGGGGACTGGGGAGTGGGGACTGGGGAGTGGGGACGGGGTGTGGGGACGGGGAGTGGGGACGGGGAGTGGGGACGGAGAGTGGGGACGGAGAGTGGGGACGGGGAGTGGCTGCGGGGAGTGGCTGCGGGGAGTGGGGGCGGGGAGTGGGGGCGGGGAGTGGGGGCGGGGAGTGGGGGCGGGGAGTGGGGGCAGGGAGTGGGAACGGGGAGAGGTGACGGGGAGAGGTGACGGGGAGCGGGGAAGGGGAGCGGGGACGGGCAGCGGGGACGGGGAGAGGGGACGGGGAGCGGGGAGCGGGGACGGGGAGCGGGGAGCGGGGACGGGGAGCGGGGACGGGGAGAGGGGACGGTGAGAGGGGACGGTGAGAGGGGACGGTGAGAGGGGACGGTGAGAGGGGACGGGGAGAGGGGACGGGGAGAGGGGACGGGGAGAGGGGACGGGGAGAGGGGACGGGGAGAGGGGACGGGGAGAGGGGACGGGGAGAGGGGACCGTTAGTGGGAACGGTTAGTGGGGGCGGGGAGTGGAGACGGTTATTGGGGGTGGGGAGTGGGGACGGGGGGTGGGGACGGGGGGTGCGGGCGGGGAGTGGGGACGGGGCGTGGGGACGGGGGGTGGGGACGGGGGGTGGGGACGGGGGGTGGGGACGGGGGGTGGGGACGGGGGGTGGGGAGGGTGAGTGGGGAGGGTGAGTGGGGAGGGTGAGTGGGGAGGGTGAGTGGGGAGGGTGAGTGGGGAGGGTGAGTGGGGGCGGGGAGTGGGGGCGGTGAGTGGGGACGGGGAGAGGGGACGGGGAGAGGGGACGGGGAGAGGGGACGGGGAGAGGGGACGGGGTGACGGGACGGGGAGAGGACACGGTGAGTGGGGACGGTGAGTGGGGACGGTGAGTGGGGACGGTGAGTGGGGACGGTGAGTGGGGAGGGTGAGTGGGGAGGGGGAGTGGGGAGGGGGAGTGGGGAGGGGGAGTGGGGAGGGGGAGAGGGGAGGGGGAGAGGGGACGGGGAGAGGGCACGGGGAGAGGGGTCGGGGAGTGGGGGCGGGAAGTGAGCGCGGGGGGCGGGGGCGGGGGGTGGGGGCGGGGAGTGGGGACGGTGAGTGGGGACGGTGAGTGGGGACGGTGAGTGGGGGCGGGGGGTGGGGGCGGGGGGTGGGGGCGGGGAGTCGGGGTGGGGGGTGGGGGCCGGGGGTGGGGGCCGGGGGTGGGAAGTGGGGACGGGGAGTGGGGATTGGGGAGTGAGGAGTGGGGACGGTGAGTGGTGAGGGGGGAGTGGGGATGGGGTGTGGGGACGGTTAGTGGGGACGGTTATTGGGGGCGGGGAGTGGGGGCGGGGAGTGGGGGCGGGGAGTGGGGGCGGGGAGTGGGGACGGGGAGTGGGGGCGGGGAGTGGGGACGGGGAGTGGGGACGGTGGGTGGGGACGGTGGGTGGGGACGGGGAGTGGGGACGGGGAGTGGGGACGGGGAGTGGGGACGGTGGGTGGGGATTGGGGAGTGGGGAGTGGGGACGGTGAGTGGTGAGGGGGGAGTGGGGACGGGGTGTGGGGACGGGGAGTGGGGACGGGGAGTGGGGACGGGGAGTGGGGACGGTGGGTGGGGAGTGGGGAGTGGGGACGGTGAGTGGTGAGGGGGGAGTGTGGACGGGGTGTGGGGACGGGGAGTGGGGACGGGGGGAGTGGGGAGGGGGGAGTGGGGATGGGGTGTGGGGACGGGGTGTGGGGACGGGGAGTGGGGACGGGGAGTGGGGACGGGGAGTGGGGACGGGGAGTGGGGGAGTGGGGAGGGGGGAGTGGGGACGGTGAGTGGGGACGGTGAGTGGGGACGGTGAGTGGGGACGGTGAGTGGGGACGGTGGAGTGGGGAGGGGGGAGTGGGGACGGTGGAGTGGGGAGGGGGGAGTGTGGACGGGGGAGTGGGGACGGGGGAGTGGGGACGGGGGAGTGGGGAAGGGGGAGTGGGGACGGGGGAGTGGGTACGGGGGAGTGGGTACGGGGGGTGGGGACGGTGGGTGGGGACGGTGGGTGGGGACGGTGGGTGGGGAAGGGGGGGTGGGGACGAGGGAGTGGGAAAGGACGGTGAGTGGGGAGTGGGGACGGGGAATGGGGACGGGGAGTGGGGACGGGGAGTGGGGGCGGTTAGTGGGGGCGGTTAGTGGGGGCGGGGAGTGGGGGCGGGGAGTGGGGGCGGGGAGTGGGGGCGGGGAGTGGGGGCGGGGAGTGGGGGCGGGGAGTGGGGGCGGGGAGTGGGGGCGGGGAGTGGAGGCGGGGAGTGGAGGCGGGGAGTGGGGACGGGGAGTGGGGACGGGGGGGTGGGGACGGGGGGGTGGGGACGGGGGAGTGGGGAAGGGGGAGTGGGGAAGGGGGAGTGGGGAAGGGGGAGTGGGGAAGGGGGAGTGGGGAAGGGGGGGTGGGGATGGGGGAGTGGGGAAGGACGGTGAGTGGGGAGTGGGGACGGGGAATGGGGACGGGGAGTGGGGGCGGGGAGTGGGGGCGGTTAGTGGGGGCGGTTAGTGGGGGCGGTTAGTGGGGGCGGTTAGTGGGGGCGGGGAGTGGGGGCGTGGAGTGGGGGCGGGGAGTGGGGGCGGGGAGTGGGGACAGTTATTGGGGGCGGGGAGTGGGGACGGGGAGTGGGGACAGTTATTGGGGGCGGGGAGTGGGGACGGTGGGTGGGGACGGGAAGTGGGGACAGTGAGTCGTGAGTGGGGAGTGGGGAGTGGGGAGTGGGGAGTGGGGAAGGCGGGTGGGGACGGCGGGCGGGGACGGCGGGCGGGGACGGGGAGCGGGGAGGGGGGAGTGGGGAGGGGGGAGTGGGGAGGGGGGAGTGGGGACGGTGGAGTGGGGACGGTGGAGTGGGAAGGGGGGTGGGGATGGGGGAGTGGGGAAGGGGGGGTGGGGATGGGGGAGAGGGGAAGGGGGTGTGGGGATGGGGGAGTGGGAAAGGACGGTGAGTGGGGAGTGGGGGCGGGGAGTGGGGGCGGGGAGTGGGGGCGGGGAGTGGGGGCGGGGAGTGGGGGCGGGGCGTGGGGGTGGGGAGTGGGGGCGGGGAGTGGGGACGGTTAGTGGGGGCGGGGAGTGGGGCGGGGAGTGGGGGCGGGGAGTGGGGACGGTTATTGGGGGCGGGGAGTGGGGACGGTTAGTGGGGGCGGTTAGTGGGGGCGGGGAGTGGCTACGGGGAGTGGGGACGGGGAGTGACTACGGGGAGTGGGGACGGGGAGTGCGGGCGGGGAGTGCGGGCGGGGAGTGCGGGCGGGGAGTGCGGGCGGGGAGTGGAGACGGGGAGTGGGGACGGGGTGTGGTGACGGTGAGTGGGGGCGGTGAGTGGGGGCGGGGAGTGGGGGCGGGGAGTGGGGGCGGGGAGTGGGGGCGGGGAGTGGGGGCGGGGAGTGGGGGCGGGGAGTGGGGGCGGGGAGTGGGGCGGGGAGTGGGGGCGGGGAGTGGGGGCGGGGAGTGGGGGCGGGGAGTGGGGGCGGGGAGTGGGGGCGGGGAGTGGGGGTGGGGGCGGGGGGTGGGGGCGGGGGCGGGGAGTGGGGAGTGGGGGCGGGGGGTGGGGACGGTGAGTGGTGAGTGGGGAGTGGGGACGGTGAGTGAGGAGGGGGGAGTGGGGACTGGGGAGTGGGGACTGGGGAGTGGGGACGGAGAGTGGGGACGGAGAGTGGGGACGGAGAGTGGGGACGGAGAGTGGGGACGGAGAGTGGGGACGGTGAGTGGGGACGGTGAGTGGGGACGGGGAGTGGGGACGGTGGAGTGGGGACGGTGGAGTGGGAAGGGGGGTGGGGATGGGGGAGTGGGGAAGGGGGGGTGGGGATGGGGGAGAGGGGAAGGGGGTGTGGGGATGGGGGAGTGGGAAAGGACGGTGAGTGGGGAGTGGGGGCGGGGAGTGGGGGCGGTGAGTGGGGGCGGGGAGTGGGGGCGGGGAGTGGGGACGGTTAGTGGGGACGGTTAGTGGGGGCGGGGAGTGGGGCGGGGAGTGGGGGCGGGGAGTGGGGACGGTTATTGGGGGCGGGGAGTGGGGACGGTTAGTGGGGGCGGTTAGTGGGGGCGGGGAGTGGCTACGGGGAGTGGGGACGGGGAGTGACTACGGGGAGTGGGGACGGGGAGTGCGGGCGGGGAGTGCGGGCGGGGAGTGCGGGCGGGGAGTGCGGGCGGGGAGTGGAGACGGGGAGTGGGGACGGGGTGTGGTGACGGGGAGTGGGGGCGGTGAGTGGGGGCGGTGAGTGGGGGCGGGGAGTGGGGGCGGGGAGTGGGGGCGGGGAGTGGGGGCGGGGAGTGGGGGCGGGGAGTGGGGGCGGGGAGTGGGGGCGGGGAGTGGGGGCGGGGAGTGGGGGCGGGGAGTGGGGCAGGGAGTGGGGCAGGGAGTGGGGGCGGGGAGTGGGGGCGGGGAGTGGGGGCGGGGAGTGGGGGCGGGGAGTGGGGGCGGGGAGTGGGGGCGGGGAGTGGGGGCGGGGGGTGGGGGCGGGGAGTGGGGAGTGGGGGCGGGGAGTGGGGGCGGGGAGTGGGGGCGGGGGGTGGGGGCGGGGGGTGGGGGCGGGGAGTGGGGAGTGGGGGCGGGGAGTGGGGAGTGGGGGCGGGGGGTGGGGACGGTGAGTGGTGAGTGGGGAGTGGGGACGGTGAGTGAGGAGGGGGGAGTGGGGACTGGGGAGTGGGGACTGGGGAGTGGGGACTGGGGAGTGGGGACGGAGAGTGGGGACGGAGAGTGGGGACGGAGAGTGGGGACGGAGAGTGGGGACGGAGAGTGGGGACGGAGAGTGGGGACGGTGAGTGGGGACGGTGAGTGGGGACGGTGAGTGGGGACGGTGAGTGGGGACGGTGAGTGGTGACGGGGAGTGGGGACGGGGAGTGGGGACGGTGAGTGGGGACGGGGAGTGGGGACGGGGAGTGGGGACGGGGAGTGGGAACGGGGAGTGGGAACGGGGAGTGGAGGCGGGGAGTGGGGGCGGGGAGTGGGGGCGGGGAGTGGGGGCGGGGAGTGGGGGCGGGGAGTGGGGGAGGGGCGTGGGGGCGGGGAGTGGGGGCGGGGAGTGGGGACGGTTAGTGGGGGCGGGGAGTGGGGCGGGGAGTGGGGGCGGGGAGTGGGGAAGGTTATTGGGGGCGGGGAGTGGGGACGGTTAGTGGGGGCGGTTAGTGGGGGCGGGGAGTGGCTACGGGGAGTGGGGACGGGGAGTGACTACGGGGAGTGGCTACGGGGAGTGGGGACGGGGAGTGACTACGGGGAGTGGGGACGGGGAGTGCGGGCGGGGAGTGCGGGCGGGGAGTGCGGGCGGGGAGTGCGGGCGGGGAGTGGAGACGGGGAGTGGGGACGGGGTGTGGTGACGGGGAGTGGGGGCGGTGAGTGGGGGCGGTGAGTGGGGGCGGTGAGTGGGGGCGGGGAGTGGGGGCGGGGAGTGGGGGCGGGGAGTGGGGGCGGGGAGTGGGGGCGGGGAGTGGGGGCGGGGAGTGGGGGCGGGGAGTGGGGCGCGGAGTGGGGGCGGGGAGTGGGGGCGGGGAGTGGGGGCGGGGAGTGGGGGCGGGGAGTGGGGGCGGGGAGTGGGGGCGGGGGGTGGGGGCGGGGGGTGGGGGCGGGGGGTGGGGGCGGGGAGTGGGGAGTGGGGGCGGGGGGTGGGGACGGTGAGTGGTGAGTGGGGAGTGGGGACGGTGAGTGAGGAGGGGGGAGTGGGGACTGGGGAGTGGGGACTGGGGA